>NW_009632616.1:47125-56686 GCF_000690535.1 Cariama cristata
GAGGAGATTGAAGTGAATAAACCCCACCCGATCCACAATTATGGTGATTAATTATCCATTTGTATGTTGTTAGCACCTCTGGATTCTCTGTCCGGGGGCCGAGAATCATCCAAGCACAGAATAGAAAAACATACCTCCTTTTTCTAAGGATCTCGAAGCTTTGTTTAAAAAGAATAAATAACTATTAAAAAATAAAAACAACTAAAGAATTAAGAAAGAAAGAAAAGGGGCTGCTACACAGTTGACATCCAGATCAGAGTTGTTGCGAGCGCTCTGGCTGCTAAAACCACCTGCCTTTTGCTCTGGTTTGATTTTTTGCCGCTGTTGGGAAGATCCGAAACTGTTAAAGCTGTTAATTTATAAGTAGGTTGTAAAAAAGTAAGTCTCTTCCTCTCAGGTGCTGGGGTAGGAGGGTGATGAAGAGGGCAGGATGAGATCCTCAGTAGGCCGGTGCTGCTTTTAGAGGACTTTGAGATCCAACCACACATGAAGTTGAGTTGGACATCTCGGTCTTTCCCGGGCTGATGCTGCCCACCAGCCCGGGCTGCCCGCAGCGGGAACTGCGTTCTCAGCCCTGAGAAACACAGCGGAGAGCCAACATCTTCCTGAAGTCGGTCTGAATATTTCCCTTCCAGTGGTCCTCCCGTTGGAAATTTCAAATTGATATGTCACAAAAGACCCATTGACTGGCCATTTCACAGAGGAAATTTTCCCTCTGTTTTCCAGTCAATCATTCCCCCTAGCCTTGTGATTTTTATTTGCATTACATCAGCGTGTGGGGGGAAATTCAGAAAATCTAGACTTTGACCAGTTCTTTCAGAGGTTGGATGAAAGAGCCTTTTCTGCCTCGGGGCAGGGGGGTGACGTGGTGGTTCAGATTTCCAGGGTCCTGGAATGAAAAAAAACCCTCAACCTGGAAGCATGGCTTTATAATTATCATAGGACTAAATTACAGGATTAAATTGATGGGAGCTGGCGGTTACACTTCCCTGGGCTTCCTGGGATCCGGGATCAAAGTCAGGATGGACGGGACAAGTTATATTTGCTGGACGTGCTGGTTGCGTCGTGTTTCAGCCCTGCTTTTTCCACGTTCGTGGGGTTTAGCATCCTCCGTTAGTGCAATAAGGACTCACACTGGTTTTGCTCCGCGATAGCTACTGAAACCTGGGATGACTTTTCAGGTGGGTCTGCACATCTACACTGCTCCAAAAGATTCCCTCCAGTGGGAATCGCTCCATGTGCTCGCCGAACCTCAGCAGTGCTCTGTGCTAATGCTAGGTGAATAATGGCTTTTAAAATTATTTTTCACAGCCTGGTTGGTGGGCAGAGCAAAGAAAATAACATTGGCTTGGGGTGACCTCGGAAGAAAGTAGGGAGTTGGAGTTTTGGGTTTTTTTTTTAATGGTGTAAAACCAGTCTTTCTGTCAAATCATAATGAAACAGTTTATGCGAACCTGAAAATAAACCCATATGCTTCACTTACATAGCCTTTTTTTAACCTTTATATAAATGTCAATTTTTTGGAATGACAATGACATTTCAAGTGAGAGATTGAAATGTAACACACAAGAAACATCACCACGAGATGTTTTGACTTCTCTTCAGCTCCCTCCTCTCCCCGTTCTATTTATTTTCTGTGAAAACTGTTCACTAAACCTGACTTGAATCCACAGATAGTTTCGGTTCCTGAAAATGACATTTTCTAGCAAACACGCCGTCAGTTGAAAACAAAAAACAATAAATCCTACAGGCCTTGCTAGCTCCTTGGTGCCAGCCCTGTGGCTTTCAGCACGACTTGTTGCTCAAAAACATTTGGGCTAGGAAAATCCTGTCGGAGGGACACGAGGGTCTTTCGACCCCTCTCCGGCATGCAGACTTTTTGCTTTTCCTTCTTTGCAGCCCACAAATTTTGCATTTCTAACCAAATACTGGGCTTCGGTGGCTCTCTGCAAGGTTGGAGGGGAGCGTTTCGGGGCTTGGTTGCCATCCTAGTTGATGCAGTGCATCGACCGGGCTCCTCTGCAATCGGAAGCAAGATCCGAAACCAGAAAGCAGAGTGTATTTATCGCGTCTCCGTGGCACCAAAGAAGAACTATGCGTTAGCATCGTTATCGCCAGTCTCTCCGTGGATTAACGGAGATGCGGGTCAGCCAAGTGACATCCGCCGCCTTATGCGAGATGAGTCGGTAGCAGGAGCAAGATGCAGGCTCTGACTCAGGAGAGCGATGAAGTGCAAACCTTGAGTACTTCATCAGTCAGGCTATTGCTCAACTGCTGGCTTACAAATCAGTCTGTGCCCACGTGCTTTCCTGAGTCACAGTCTAGGAGGGGAAAATCACTGCTCCTCAGCGTCTCCATCCAAAGTGTCCTCCTTCACCCCACTTTTTTTTTTCCGGCCACCGCTGGTGTTGTGAAATAAAAGCCTTCACTTTGGTTTTAATTATTTGAAGGAGGAGATGAATCAAGTCTTCGCAGTGCTGCTTTACTTCTGTTTCACCCCAAATAGCACCTGGGGAACTCGCTGCTGCAGGAGGGTCCTGGGGGTGGGAGGATGCCCCTGTCCCCCGCTGCCGTGCGGGTTTTGTAACACAGGGCAGGGTGAAACCACATCGCTTGCCATGTCCGGTGCGAGCCCTCAACCTTATTTACAGCAGGGGAAAATTAATGGGAGCCAGCTTTCGAAGGTAGATTATTTCATTATCATCGTAATTGGTACTTATAATTAGTTGTTACTTTGGCGTGTGGTGTGCCCTGAGCACTGTGGCTGTAAAGTGAAGGAGCAAAAAGGAAAGGCTATTTTTTTTTTCTTTTATTAATTACGACTGCTGTTTATTTTGTTGGGTATTTATGCATTTGCTATTTCAATCAAGTAACCTCAGCTTGTTTTGCTTTGCGGTAGGCAGATGGTAGGGCTTTGCCTGGCCCGGCTCTGGTTCAGGTTCAGCTCTGCCTCCCGCCCTTCGGTCAGTCGTGCCTCCATTTGCCCACGAGCAAACTGGGAATACCTTTACCTGCCTTGCTGGATGCTCGGGCCAGGCATTGCAGGAAAACTCACTGATGCTGTTATTAAATTGCTTCAAAGCCTTAGGTGGGGATACGAAGCAGCACCGCTGCTGTTCCCGGCAGGGACAAGTGAGGGGGGACCCTGGCACCACCGTGAGCCCAGGCATCTTGCTGGAGGACAGAAGCCTCTTGTCAAAGCCAAATCACCCTGGAAAGCCCCCAGATATTTGCAGGCTGCCTGCTCCGAGTCAGGCAAAGGGCCTTCTTTGTGGTGCATCAGCCTTTCCATTGCTGAAACAATAAATGGCCTTATCCTCGTTAGCTGACGTAACCTAACAAAGCGCCATTGATTTTGGGTAGGTGCTTCATCAGTGACAGGGATGCAAGGGATGGGGTTTATGACCCCACCGGCTTTTCCAGGCGTCCGTGTACATGCGGTTGGGTTTTAATGAGCGCTTTGGGCTGCAAAGTGGGTCAGCGCTTTCATCTGCTCTGGCTTGGCCCCTCCTGGCCCGCTCCCCCCCTCCCCTTGCCTCCGTCTCCCTCCTGCAGCAGAGACCCGAGGAACTCGCCACATGGTGACATGAGCCGCTGCATCCCCAGGCTGGTCCTGGCTGAGGATGGGGAGGGGGTGGGGGGGAACGGCTGTACGGGGAGGGGGTCCTGCTGAGACACGGGGCTGTAACCTGCTGATGCGGCTCCCCACGGATCCACGGGCTTTGTGCAAATGGCAGTCATGGTGTGCTTTGAAGCCTCAAACCTTGAGCACTTCAAACAGGCAGAGGACAGGAGGATGATGTATGGGAAATTAATACCTAACAGGGCTAAAAATTGTTCTCAATGTTGCCCTAACTCCCCTGCCCAGCTGAGCTCTATTTACTTTCATCCCATCCAGAGCATTTAGCACAAAGAGACCCCTTACACCCTTAATTTTCTAAAACACAAAGCCTTCCATTTCACTGCATCCAGCTGAAACGTTCCCCTTTTCTCTCTTCATTTTCCGGCTCTCTTTTGAAATCCTCCTCTCCCTTGCGGCAGCCTCTCAGGGGAGGAACAGAAACCAGCAAAGTTTGGAAAGGAGAGCAGGTCGGTAACCCTTTTGTGGCCGGTTTGGTGCGGGGAGGGCAGCAAGAGGCATCCTACGCCCCGGCTTGTGCATCAGCATTTGCGGGAGCAAAGACCTGCCGGCACGACAGGCACGTTTAGCAGCGGTCAGCGCACGGCAGAGGATTTGTAACTGGAAATCAGGATGCTTGAAATCTCATTTCTGTCGCAGTAGGGGGAAAGCAAGCGAGAGCTGCCTCTCTGCAATGGCACAGAGCAGAGCATCCCAACGGAGCTCTTTGTATGGCGGGGGCTGTAGGGCTGGGGAGGGAGGATGGTTTTGACATTGGGGCATCCCGGGGTAGCCAGGTTCAGCCCTGCCCTGGGCTCTCAGTGATATGTTGCTTGCCCATCTCTGGGGGTTTGTACCCTGTTTCCTCATCGGCGGCGAGGGGATGAGTTCAGGGAGAATTGCTGCGCGTCGGGTGGGAACGGTGTGGGCTGAAGCGAGCCCGGCGTTTCATACCCCACCCCTGCATGGACAAGGTGTGCCTGATGCTATCGGGGCTGGGTGGAATTAAAAAAAAAAAAACCAAACCAAAAAAAACCAGAAACCAAGTGATGTTTCAAAATACTGCCAAGCAGATTTTCCCAGGTTGATTTGCCAGCCCTCGTTTCTGGGGCAAAAACACCAAAGGAAAAATACTTTTTTAGCACTGACAGATTAGAGCTGGGTGTTTCTGGATGGTCCGAGCTGCGATCATGGCTGTGATAAACGGGCTGTCTCCAGCGGGGCTGAGAGCCGGCTGCCCATGTGGCTGAGAGCGGGCTGCCCATGTTGGCTTCAAGAGGTGGCTGCAAAGCAGGATGGTGCTGAGAGCCAGAGCCCTTGCCGGGGCATACCGTAGATCCCTGGGAGAGCTCGGGTCCCATCGGGCTGGGGTTTCAACTTATCAGTAAGCACAGCTAAGGCTCTTGGGGTTGGCGTGCTGGCATTGCGGAATGGGGAAGGGTGGGATCATCTGTGCCGTGCCAGCTTCCAGGCATCCAGCTTTGCCCAAGGCCTTTGATTGCCGCAATTTTATTAATGCAAGTCTAAGAGCGCTTGTAGAGGTGTGTGGGGTGCCCAGCGCATGGGTGCTGCTGCAAATGGGGCTTGGGCTGGGGATGCTGAGCCTGGAAGGGGACCTCCTCTCTGCAGCTGCTGGAAACGGGCAGGACTTGCACCCAGAGGATGGAAAGTTGTTGCTGGTGCAAGGGCTGGGTGTTTTCTAAATACATCCTGGGTATATACGTGGGGCTGTTGGGGTGCTCGGAGCCTCCGTGTGCCGTACGGGGTAGCACCACAGTACGTTTGGGTCCCAAAGACCAGCGTTTGCAGGGCTGTGCAGGCCATGGCTTTGTAGGGTGCTGCCTGCTTGTGCTGCTGTTCCTCTGCACTGGAGTGAAATTCAGTGATTTTCACCTTTTGCTGCTTCTCAGCAGCCCCTGGAGAGAGCCTCTATTAGCAATACTGGAGGTCTGACATACTCTCCTGGATGTGAGCTGGGACGTGTCGCTGACCTGCCTCCATCAGCCTCCGTAGGGACAGTTTAGTCTGACCCAAAAGGGAGTCTTTAGGCAGGTGCAGATAGGCTCATGTCCCTGGCGGTGGCATCCAGAGCCAGGCAGCATCGAGCCCGACATCTGTCAACCGTTGCAGATCTGTATTTCCCTAGGAGACAGCAGGAACCAGCAGCTCGCGAGCCATCCTCGCAAAGCTGGGATGTTTTCCATCGCCGGAGGGCCCGATCCTCAGCTGGTGTAAGCTGGCACCTTGTCACCAAGCAAATGGGCCAGCTGCTCGGTCGGTGGATGTTGATGCCCGTCCCCAAGCAGCCAAGCCCGCTGCACTGTTCTGCAGCTGAGGGCCAGTTTGAACTGCTCTCTTCTCTCTCCCTCCTACTCTTTTCCTCACTTCTTCTCCCTTTTAATTCTTTCCCCATCTGTTCTTCCCTCTCCCCTTCTGTTCATCCCTCCCTATTCTTGAGCCATCCTTCTTTTCCTCCATGAAGAAAGCCAAGGGGAGAAAGGGGGGGGGACAAGAGAAAAGCGGTCCAACTTGGTAGGTTTTTCCAATAGCCTTCCCTAAAATCTCACCAGGTTACATTATGTTCTAATAGACTTTAAGGCAATCTGCCTAATGCCGTTGCAAAGGTCAATTAAATTCACCCTAAAAATTTTACTCCTGGCTCATTATACATTTGGAAAATGAATTAGAAGCACAAGCTGCCCCAGAGGTTTCTGGTATTTTCCTAATGAATGTGTCTCCTAATGGAGGAAAAAGAAAGAAAACCACCACCAACTTTAAAGGAACGTTTTGCTAGTCCATTGGAGAGATTAGTGTAGAGCTGAGCATCTCCTGACAGCAAAGATGAGAAGGGACGAGCGATGCGATGTCTCAGCGAGGTCATTTACGCCCAGTGAAGAAATTCGTTAAGTCAAAGCTCTTGCCCAAACATTTGGGCAGGAGCTTTGACTTTGTGTCCTTGCCTAGCCCTGTTTACAGGGTGCCGTGGGTGCCTTGGCTTCGTGCTCCCGTCAAGTCAGCATCAACAATGACTACTGGTTCTGCGACTTCCCGGGCCGGTTGCGCCCGCGCCGCGCTGACTCGGCATGCTCGCAGCCCACCCGCGGAATAATTACACCGGCAGCGTGCCATGCCCGTAGGGACTCGCAGGCTGCACGTCGGCAGAAAAGGAGGCAAAATTAATCAAGTGAATGATTAATTGCAAATTGTGACCCGGGTTGCTCTAAGTTGACAAGTTTGGAAGGATTTTCAGGCTGAAGATGCTCAACGTGAAATGCCTTTAAGGAGCCCGAGAGGTTTTTGTTTTGGGTTTTTCTTGAGAGAGTGATTGAGAGGGCTCTTTAAACTCCTATGCGTTTGAGCACTCGGAGTCACTTACTGCTCATCAGATATTCATCCTTTTTTCTAATGTGTAGATCCAGCCAGGTGCAGGACAGAAATAAATACAAACATGCTCACTAGTCCTTTGAGCACCTGGCTGTGGTAGCATGAGAAACTGGTATCCATAGTGCCCAGGATTGCATTGATTTTGAATCAATGTCAGTATTGCCTAGGTTTTTGTTACTTTTGAATTGGGTTTTGAATTTCGAGTTTGGTCTCCTGCTCTAGAAATGGAGTTTTGTGGTGGGGAGAAGGGGATATGTTGGCTGGCTCCGTTTGCAGCATGCCTCTCTGAAAGGTTTGCTAGATGAGAATATAAACCGCTAAGAACCAGCAAAGGTGCCTGGAAATGAAATAAAGCAAATCACGGCCAATAAAAGCACAAGTGTGATTCTGTCAAAATCAACGTGTTCCCACGGGAAGCTGAAATTTCAACAAAACGGCATTTCTGACCAAAGATCCCACGTCCCTCCCGTTTACACAGGGGTTGAATGGCCTGGGATGGTTCGTTGGCCGTATGTCTCGAGACTGAAGGTGCCACTTCTACTGGTACAGAGATGCCACCGCTGATAAATATATAGGCTGAGGTTCACCACACCCAGGCTTAGTCACTTTAATTGTAGATGTCAGGACTAACCTGGTTGTCTGTGCTCCTCCCGGAGAGGACAGTTCATCCCCTCCTGAAGCAGGTGGCTGAAGGATGTGGGATACCTGGACACCATCTCTTTCTTCTTGGCTGGATGGGAAGCCCGGTCTAACTACCATAGTCTGAAACAGGTTGCAACTCCAGTCTGAGCTGCTGCCTTTTTCCAAGAAGCTGCTGGGAGTTTTCTTGCAGAGAGATTTTTTATTTTTTTTTTTTTGGCATGGGGAAAAGCTTCAGGGAAACCAAGAGACTGGGCACAACTCCCTTCAGTTTGTCTTTAATTACAGCTAGGGAAGAGGTGGTAATTACAACACACCTTTCCCTTGCAAAGATCCTCAGGTGAAATCAGTGCATGAAAATATGCATACTAATCAGGAGTGAGTTTTTTGCCAGAGTTGCTGTTGTGTTGGTTGGGATTGAAGCGGAGCGAGGCTGCCCAGATGGCAAACAGGATCGTGTCTGGCAGAGGAGGCTTTGCGGAGCGGCTAGGACAGGGAAAACTGTTCTCTCCCTCTTGCTACAGGTATTAGGCGGGAGCTGGGGACAGCGGTGTGGTGCTTGCAATGTCAATTATTAGCGTGTTCAGTAAATTACCTAGTAAATTGGCCCTTAAAATTTCCAACTGCGTGTCCTCTCTTGCACTCCAAGCCTGCAGCTGAGTTGTTTACACTCTTTCAGCAGGGCAGATTGATCAACCCTGTCTCAGCTTCTGGATGTCTTGCAGAGAGGAGCCTGAGCTGATGCTGCATGCCGCTGCTGGGCTGGGAGATGGAGGGAGGGTTGCCCACAAGAGCAGGAGCCCTCGCCATGGCCCAAGTTAAAGCCGAAAGAGCCGTGACGGGGAAGGGTAGACCCCAGGAGGCCATGTATCCTTGCCATACGCATGTATCCACGGGTTCCCAGCAGGCTCAACACTGTTTTGTGCATGCGAGAGCATCTCCCGTGGTTCGCCTGATTGCCTCTCCTCTGTGTGCGTTTTCTTGGTGAGGGCTGCAGTTGGTGCGGCAAAGAACCACTGGCACGGCGGCGATGCGCTTGTCCTCCTTTTCTCACAACAGCAGGCTGGGGGAGCAACTGGTAAAACAGAAAAGCAGGTATCCATGTGATGGGGAGGGAGAAAGATGCTCTGCCTGCTGCATGAGATGAGTGCTGGAGAGACTTGGCCATGGTCTGCTCCATAAGCTGGCCTGGGGAAATTACCTCCCTCAATATCTCTACCTATGATGGATAAAATCGCTGAGAGATCATTGCGAATGAGCCTTCGGGATGCTTCCCAGCAAGGGCAACCCCTCTGATGGGGCTTGGTGCTTTGTCTCTTGCTAGACTCGTGTCAAAGCTCTGCGGGAGCACAGTGAGGATGATAGCAGGTCTGCTTGGCAGAGAAGCTGGTCCCATGGGCTTTTTGGCTAAAGCCACTGGGGTTCTGCCCTTGGGACTTGCCCTTTGGGGCTGGGACAACATTGATATGATTTGGTTTTGGTTGGGACTGATCCCAGGCCAGAGACCCTTCCTTCCCCGTCTCCCCCATTCTGCTAACTGGGATGCGCGCGGTCTGTTTTCCACTGCAAGGCGTATTTTCCCTTCTGCGCATTTCCAACTCTCCTTTTGCCTTTTCCTGTGTACTGTAAAGGTCAGCCCGTATCTGGAACACGCTTTAAATTTACACAGAGAGCAGGGGGCAGGAAGAGAGGGGAGGGTAGTGTTGCAGCAGCTCCAGCCCTTGCAGAGGGAGGTTTAGTTTTTTAAAAATTTTTTTTGCTACTTCTGTGGGTGGATGGGATATAGGGCTGCACGAAGGCCCCCAGACCCACCTGGAACCTGAAGAAATAACCTTTTCTCAGCCGAAATCCCCCAAAGCACAGAGCAATGGCGTTGTAACCCTGCCGGCTGTCGCGAGCCGATGTCACTCCGCCCACCC
>NW_009632616.1:56717-67032 GCF_000690535.1 Cariama cristata
CGGAGCTCCATCGGCCTCGTCCTTCCTCTCTCCCCGAGGAGGATGCTCACCTCTGCCAGCCCGCAGCTGTCAGCTGAACCACGCACCCCCTCCTCCTCCGTGCCCCGCTGCGCCGGGCAGCGTGCGTCCGACCCACTCCCCCTTCCCGCTGCCCACCCACCGCATCCTGCATCCCTTGCAATCTTCCCGGGAGCGTGGGGGGGATGCCTCGACGCAGGTTGGCAGGCCCAGTGCCGTGCCCCCTCTTGTCTCCCCGTCTGTCCCTTCCCTTGCCTGTCAGCCGCCGGCTCCTCTCGCCGGGACCTAATGCTGCTTCATTTCTGTTTTAATTTTGCTGCGGTTTCGCGACAGCCACTGCTAGGTCAGGAGTTACAGAAAGGTTACCGGTGAGTGATGGGTATTGACATCCTTAACAGTGCCCTGACCCCATCAGTCTCGCTCTGTTCTTCTTTTTCCTTACACTTGCCCTGCTTTTTTTTTTTTTTTATTTAATTGGCCTTTTTCATGCATAAAGCTTGCTTCATCAGATTTCTACCCAAAGCCACGGCTGGCGAAGCAGGGAGGGAAGTACTGATTTACCCTGGCTGAGTGCATTGAGGGAGGTTTTCATCCTCTGATTATTTCGCTATCCCAGAATCCCTATGTGCTGCTTTTTTTCCTAATTTTCTCTCCCCTTGTTTCCCTGCTCTGCCAGCGCATCTTTCCCCAATACCCACCTGGATTGTCTTGCTCATGCCCAGGGCTGTGGTAGCCTCAGGGGGCTCTCACGAACAACAGGCTCCCCTCCTGCAGGGACCAGGTTGCATGGTGGAGGCTCAGCATCAGGAATAAATTCATCCCTGCTCCCGTCCCCCAGCCCAGCCCCTTGCCTGGTGGGTGCCCTCTGCAAACAGCCGCTCTGCGAGCTGGAGAGGGGAGGCAGCATTTTTACCTAGTAATTTAAAAAAAAAAACACCACCACAACAAATCCTTATTTAATAGTTGTTGATGATATATCCCAGTGTTTTCCCTCAGTCGAGGCATGGTGCAGTGCCTGGCTCGGTGGGGTCCATGGTGCGCCTCGTAAACCCCAGCCATTTCAGCGCCGAGGCCGCGGTGAATAGCAATAGCTGCTCCCCGATGGGCAGATAAATACAGGCCGGCAGCTCCCGGGCCCGGCAGCCCATCATTGCTTCATCTGGAAGGATATAAACCTCTGCTTAGGCTATTTGGAAATAGGGCAAAGCTCACTTTAAGTGCATCTTATCTCCCCATTGAGAAGCGTCTGTGGCTTAGCAAGGCTGGGTTTGCCTCCCTCCTGCAGCTCGTCCGCATCTCTGCTCCCCATCCCAGCGCTCTCCTTCCCTCGATCCTGCGATAAACTGGCATGACGTTATCAGATGCTTCAGCACTCAAACTCTCGGCACGCAAACTTTTTTTGCTTTATTGTTGCATCCATAAATCTGGCTGAGAAAACTGCTGAAGCAGTAACCCTGCTTGGTTTTAAAGGCAGCTGCAAATCAGCCCCACTCTCTGGTGCGGTACTGAGCTGGTTTTACGAGCCCTAATTAAACAGGATCTGCCCTGTGGTCTACCTTCCACCCAGCCTATCTGAGGGATGGGATTTAACTGCCGGGGTTATGGTTCTGCATCCATGGGCTTTGGTCCCCCTGGAAATGAACTGCAATAGGATGGTGAAGGGATTAAGGTGAACAGAAAACAGCCCATGCAAAGCTGTACATCACCTGCAAGGGTCTTAGCTGACAAATGCAGGTTGGGGGACCAAGTCAACCGATTTTAGGGTTGGAGAAGGAATGTCTAATGCCGTTTCCTGATGCTAAAAAATGGGAATGGGCATTAAATATAGGAAATGCTTGTTTTGGAGTGAGCACCTCTAGGATGTGGCAGGGCTATCGAGGCTCCTGGTTACGGCTGCCTGTAAAATATCAGGGCAGAGCAGTTTTTCGATAGCTTCAGGCTGCCTTGAGCCGAGGTGCTCCTCAGGAGGATAAGGGCACGGGGCTGTCCATTTGCTTGTTTTCCCATGGAAAATTTTTCAAGGTTTACTTCTTCTGATGTTTCTTCGTGGCGGCAGGAGGTGCAGCTCAGTCCCTCTGCATCTCCCTCTGCCCTGGGGGCTGAGCGAGAAGGGGAAACACCAGCTACAAGAGAAGCATCACCGTCCTGCCAGGGTGGCGAGGGGAAGCGCTGGAGACTGACGCTTGATGATTTATTTGAACCTTTGAGTCTTTCCAAGAAAGCAATTTCTTTGATATTTCTCTTGGCATTTGAAGGGGGAGAATGGTAGCATTTCCCACGTACGTTCGCTGTGTTCATCCTGTCCTTCCCTTCCCTGAAATGATGTTGGCTTCTCTCTCTGCAAAAGTCAGCTGCGTCTTGCAACCCAGAAACAGGGTGTGGAGGGAGGTGGGGAGGAGAAACGGTGCCTGGGAGGGTGCAAATGTGTAATCTGTGTGGGGAAGGCAGCGTGGAGACCCCTGTCATCGTGTTTGCACGGGCAGGAGCATCCGTAGCGGTGTCCGTAAAGACACTGGGGAGTTTTGTGGCACAGCAGGCTGCCTGGTGAAAGGGTCCTTCCAGACAACTCTGGCCCCCAATGTTGGGCTCCCACAGACGTGACATCCACAAGCAACAGTGAAATATCAGCAGCATCATGGCTGGGCTTAAATCTTTACTGAGTCTCCATTTTTCTTTCTTTAAACGCTTAGAGAATAAATGGAATTTATAATCAGAAACCATAAAATCTCTGATTTATGGTTCATCTTGATGACAATATTTAATAACTCGTGTATATTTTATTACATCTTTTTAATGCCCTGTTGTGGAATTTTACTTAGGCATTTCGCCCTCTATATCAACCTGTCGCAGCACAGATGGGCTGACTTTTTTGCTTTGGGCTGACGACGGAGCCAAGCGCTCTCTGGGCTGGGCTCTTCCCAGGGCTGCCATCAGTCTGTCCAAGCGGGCTCCGAAAACAGGGCTGGATGTCCTGCCATGGTCTCTCTTCTTCCAAGAGTTGCTCCCCAGATTGCAGATCCGATGTTTTTCCCTGCCCAGGCAGCTCCTTTCCAACATCCCCAGCCAAGTTTCGGTGCAGGTGGGGAGAGAAATTCAACTGTAGGGCTTCTCTTCCCTCCTCAAGGACTTTTTGCTTGGAAACGCGTATCTATTTAGGTTATTGCTGAAGTGCATTCTCCTCTGGAGAGCACTCCCTGCCTTTCTGGGACCATTAGTGCAAATTAGCTGATGCATCCTATCAGCCCCCAACCTGCTGCACCCAGGGTACCAATCCTCTTCTCAGCGCTCGCATGGGGAAGGGAAGCTCGTAAGCACCGTAACTGCGTTCTGGCTTTGTCAAAAAGCAGCAGCTCCCTCCATCCCTCCCTCCCAGCTGGCTTTCATAACCGGCTGCTTCCCAGCCCTGTGCTGCTGGATACGGAGAAAGGAGCGGGGGGGAGGCTGGAGGGGATGGGTAGCAGCTCCGGGTGGATGTGTCTTGAGAATTTTGGACGTGACAGTGGGTCGTGTGCTGCTTTGGGCAGCCTGTTTTGTACATAAAGCTTGTGCCAGCACGGGGACAGGTCTCGTTGCTCTCGATCTGCTTTGGGCTAGCTCTAGGAGAGCCTGCAGCCTTGGGGCTACATCGCCCTGGTTTTAGCCTGGTCGAACCTGGCAAACGTGGTAACGTCCATATTCATCCTGCTGAGCGTGGTCCAGTGGTTTGATTTTCTTGCTCCTCAAGAAGAACGATGCCCCAGCCACAGCGTGAAGCCTTCCTGCTTGAGCAAGCCAAGGGCGAGGGGATGGGCTAGGAGGAATAGCTACGAGCACACAGGGTCCAGAACTGACAGACACCCCTAAGAACTTGTTCGGAGCGTCTGTGCCGCGCTGGCTGTGCTGACGGTTGCTGCCCATCCATCCGGCGCTCCTCTCGCCTCGCTGCTCTTGGCAGGAACCGGGCCGGCAGAGCAGCCAGGTGGAGAGGAGGAAACGGGGCAAGACGGCTAGCTGGCGTGCCTGGCCGTGCACAGACAGGACTTGCCCGCTCATAGCCCCTGCCTGCTGCAGGGGCGGCCGGCAAAGCCTCCCCCAGGCTCTCGGTAGCCATCTGTACCGTTGGGCAGTGGCCGAGAGACCCGCGCTGCGTGGGAGGGTTTGTGGGCATCGGGGGGGGACCTGAGGACAGCGGGAAGGGAAGGGGGAGAGGGTAGAAAGCAGCATGGCACGAAGCTCATAATGTTTGGGTTCAGCACGGTTCAGCTCTTTGTTTTTTTGGGTGCTTCATGTTGGGGATGTGGGCGAGGAGAGGGGCTGTCGCCTTGAACGCTGTTCTCCTTTCTGGAGCAAACAATCTTAAGACAAGCCAAACCTGGGCGAGGATAGTTTCTTCCTGGATCTCCCAAAAATTAATGGCCTGAGAGAAGCTGGCTGTTAAGTAGGTGATACTGGCTGGACCAGACTGAATTGTACCTGCAGGCTTCCTCTCCCAATGCGACTTGGTAGGGCTGTGACCATCTGCGAAGTGAAGGGGCATTTGCAGAGCGATGCTACTGCTGGGGATGTTGTTCCCTGCCCAGGACAGGTGACCTTGTGCTGTCCCTTGAGCAAGGAGCACTGCAACCTCTTGGCTTTTGCACGGAGAAGGCAGAAACACCAACTACCTGATTTAAGTGTACTTTTATGCAGCCATCAGTCTGCTGGGCCTGGGTGCTTGATGGCTTCTGTTGAAACGAACAGAAAATTTCAGCCTCCTTCGCAATGTTTTGACAGTTTTTTGGGCTTGGGTTTTTCTTTTTTTTGTGGGGCTGAACCTGTTTTGCAAAGAACTTGGAGGGCTGGATGAAATGTTTGTGCTGGGAAATCAGCCATCTTCAAAAGGGCTCCTGTTGCCTTGCAAAACATTTGCAGAGTTTTCATCTGCGCGTTTTGGCTCCTGTGATACGAGGCAGGAATTGTCCTGGGAATTGTCTTCTCGCTGGTTATTCTGCCGTCTCTGCTTCTGCCTTGCCTCTGCTAGGAAACAGAAAAAGGCAAAAATGAGAATAACACCGACCAACCGCCACCAAGAAAACATCCTCTGTACTGCAGGTCTTGCTGGGCTTGGTTCTGGTCTAAACAAGGTCTTCAATCCTAAAGAAAAATCCACCTGATACTAGTTAAATAGCCAAGGTCTCGAATCACAGGGCTTTGGAGGAATTTTTGCTGTCCCTGACTGCAAAATAATTGCCCCAAATTTCCCCTCCTGGCTGCATGTGGGTTTTTTAAAAAATTATTTATTGATTTAAGACTATGACCAAAGAAGACCTTAAACGTGTGTCACTGCTTGAGAGGAGCAGGATGATTCCTGCACAGATTTGAGCCAAAAAAAAGTCATTGGCAAGATAAAACTCCTTCCCTGGTAGTTAATAAAGCTGGGGAGGTGGCTTCCCTGGGCATGTGCATCGCAAGCCCGGCTCTGATGCAAAATTGTAGTCTAGCAAAGGAGAAGCCTCCAGAGGAGGTGGGAAGTGATCACAACCTATAAATACCTTCAAGGCGATGCTGGAAACGAAGAAAGGGAATTATTCATGGTCTCTAAAGGTGGTAGGACAAGGAGTGGTGGCCTGGAGCTAAGGAAGGGAAAGTTTTTTTTCTCCCTGACCATTAAGAAAATGCCCTGGCAGCCGAGCAAGGAGGCAGCAGCGGGAGGGGGAGAGTCCCTGGGGAGGGAGCGCAGGCGCCAGCCGGCAGCGCGGGAGACGAGATGTTAATGGGGATGATGAAGGGAAGGATCTTTAGACAAGGCGAGAGTTCAACCTGTTGACCCAAGCTGGCTCTCTCCTGGCCCTACGGTCTATACGGTGCCATGATAAATTCCACTTACCCTACTTTACTGCCGGCACTTTATAGCTTGACTTAATGGCTAGGAAATCTCTTCACTTGACTGCTCCCCTTAAGACGAGAGGGCTGTCTGTGATGCTCAGGTTTAAGCAACAATTCACTGTCTGCGAAGGGATGATGCCTTTTTATTAGCTTCCCTCTCGGAGCCTGGACTCTTGAGGTCCTGGCTGCTCTTTGCCACCAATTTTTCCCTTTCTGACCTCGCTCCTGCCCTGCCACCTTGCAGATTTGCACAAGCTGCCTTTGGGAGCATGTCTTTGGAGTTTGCATCCTCCGAGAGCTGATTTGGCACTGGTACTATTAAAACTGAGATCAGTGGGCGGTATGGGGGCTCCCTGATGGTGCCGTGACCCCTTTTGATACCAGCCTGGAGAGCAGGAATCAGCCACCGAAGGTGCGGAAGATGTTGCTGGCAGCAGATGCGCACAGTGCTACCAGCCCTCCTGTATTTACTGCAGGTCTCATAGGTCTCATCGGAGTTGATGTTTTTCTTAATGTTGCTGGCATCATGTGATTGCACAGGAATCTGGGCTTTCATTTAGCAGCAGCGTTGAGATGCTAGGGTTGCAGAAAAAAAGCACGCAAATACAACTGGAACCTATAGGCTAATAAAACCAGCCCGTCTTGATTATGACCCTTTTTATTTTAGATGTCAAAATGAAGCTTTGGAGGTGTCTAACTTGGAGAAGTGAGGTATGGAAGTGCTCCGGGGGAGGGTTTTTAAAGGATGCGGTCCTGTGCTAGCTTGGGTTGTGGTGATGGAGGGATGGCCCTGTATTGCAGGGCTGGGGAGGTGCAAAGCATGGGGAGCTTCAACTCATCCCTGGAGGGGAGCTGGCTATACTGGATGCTTTTGTTTAAGAAAATCGATGATAGGCAAGGGAAAGATGGTATTTGAAGCGTTGCCGAGGCTGAACGGCTGTGTCTCTCTGCCGGCAGGCTGGGACGAGCGGCGTGTCCAGGAGCGATGCCCCAGGTTGGGGACGAGTGGGTGCTGGCAGCATCCTTCCAGCTTGCCTCAAGGCTGCGCTCCCCAAGGAGCCTCCACCTTTCCTTGGACTGAGTAGCACATAAACGCCAAAGGAATGCATGTCCCTTTTCAGAGGCTGTTACAGTAAATTGTTAGCAGGCGACGGTGCAGCAGAGGAACTGTCGCCATCGGCGGTTTTTTGTTAATCTGATCTGAAGGGTCCCCTTGTGAATGCATCTGGAGCGGTCCCCGCTCTCCCTGCAAATGCAAATTGCGACGTGCCAGCTCCTGGTGCTTTTGTCAGGTTGGAGGTAGACAAGGGAGGCCGATGCACGAGAGATTTTTCTGTCTCTGCTTCTGCATCTGCTTCTTCTTACTTCGCCCCCATTTGCCCATTCCCAAAGGGACATCAGGGCACAGTGAATAAGGACGGAGAAAGCCACCTTTGAAACTCTGGCTGAGAATCTTCCATCGAAGCACATTGCCCCCCTAGAAAGTACCTTTATTGCAAAAAAACCCCCATGGTTTTCTGGGACAATTTCCTTTTTTTTTTTTTTCCCAGAGAAATTGATTTTCCATTGGGAAAATCTAAATCTAGATGATGGCTGGTGGCCTGGAAGGAGCTCAGCAGTTTGGCTGTCTGATGGTGAAGCCAGGAGGACTTGTCCTTGCTGGCCAGGGAGACCTGCTGGGAGGCAAAGGGGAGCCCCCCCCCCAAGCCCCCCTGGAAGGCAACTTGCCATGTTGTTGTCCCATCTAAAGGGAGTTTGTGAAACCCAGATGACTCTTCCAGCAGCTGGGAGCTAGCTGCTATGACCTTCTTGCGTTAGCTGAAATGGTACTTCTAAGGGGAAAAGGTAAAAAATCTATTCTGTGGAAATTTTACTTTTTGGAAATTTCTGCTGAGATGGGGAAGTTAGGGGATATTTTCCCCCCCCCATTAAAAATATATATATTTGAGTTTCAGTGGATTTCCATTTTCTAGTCAGCTCTCTGCGAGATGCCATTTCTGCAGGCAGCGTATGACTTTTTTTTCCCTCAGGAAATTTTCTAATATCAATTTAATTTTGACTCTCACAACTGCATCTATTCCGCGGGGAACCTACTCTACGGCCTCGCCAAGAAAGTGTTTCCTCTTAGCTGCGACTTCATTTTCCAGTTTAAAAACATCATTCAGTCATTTCTAATGAAAGATATAATCAACTTTGAGGCTTGGTGGCTTAGCTGAGCCCCTAATGGAGATGGGGAAGCCGTTCCTGAAATAGCTCAGCCCTTATTTCCCATGGCAGGCGTGCTGGCACCTCGCAAAGGACGGGTTTCACGGGGTGAAACGGCACCTGGAGGGACCAAAGCTGGTCCAAGTGGATGCAATTCCATGAGCTGGTCCCTGGGAATGTGGTCTGGCATCCCGCAAGGGTTTGCCCTCCTCTGTGATTGTGGTGGTGCTGCGCTCCGCAAATCCTGCACGGCTTCCGCAGAAGCAGATGATAAAGAATTTGGCCCAGTTAGACTTAAAACAAAGAAAAAGAAGGAAAACAAAACCCCAAACAACTCCAAACAACCAGCAAAAGCACAGTTTGTGTCCCATCTGATTGTATTTTCATGCCCACACGTCTGCTCTGCATAAATGTTTTTGGAGCGCCGGGGGGAATAGTCTCTCGTTGCAATGACGTGCTGTGCAACAGAAAGGGTTTGGGTTATTTGAAGACCTTGCTGAATTATGCCGTGGATACGGTACAGCACATCCCCTCCTGTGCCCGCATCTTCCCATCCACCGCCTCGTGAGCAAGTGGAAATATGAATGCAAATAGCACCAAGCAAATAAGATCAGGTAGAGATAGGGAGCAATAGGAGACCTGTAAGTCACAGCAGGGATGTCTGCCTGGCTGGGACTGGGCTGCGTTGAGTAACCCGAGTTAGTTTTAAACAAGCTTGTGCGGCACCAGAGGTCCATAACGGGACCTGATGGAGCTGGGTGGAAGTTAATCAGCTGAATATTTACCCAGCCTTGTGACGGAGGAGCCCCGTGCTGGTCTGGGTGTAGGCAAGCCCTGGAGATGTGCAGGTTGAGCTCGATGGGCAAAAATCCCATTGACTTGAAAGGTAGAAAGCAATGGCAACGTCTGGAAAACTCTGGTGGTTTCTGGAAAGGTGGCTTAGGGTTGGGATGTTGGGAAGCCACAACAAATCCTCCTCCCCTTTCCTAAAAAATGGATGAGCCAACAGAAATTTTTAATTTAAAGATTTGGGTACAAATTACCAATCCAAACAGAGAGGTGTTTTGAACCAGCACTCGAGCTTTTCATTCAGAAAATATTGAAGTGTCTCATCCTGACCGTTTCAGAACTCACCCGTAAAGCTTCTGAAGTGAAAAATTAATCCAAAGTAACGTCTTTTTTTCTGCTTTTCCAAAACAGATTGGCTTTTGATGAATGCTTATACCTCCTCAATAGATCCCAGTCAGCCGAGCCCAGCTCTTGCCCCTCGCCGGGTCTGAATCCCCGGAGCGTCGGAGGGTGGGCATGCCCGTGGGGCTGGTCTGGGTGTTAGCCCTGTCTCCAGACTCCTGGAGCATTTCCATTCCTACCTCCTCTCCTTTTGCTGCCCCTGTCAATCCGTGTCCGTCCTTCCTCCTTGCAACAGTCAGGTGTCTTTTGCTGCTGCCGCCGCCTTTTATCTCTCTGAATTTACCTTATGGGATTAGGCATGAAATGGAGGGTTATAGTGTATAATAGCGGGGCTGTAATTACCTTACGAATACAGTGTAATTACACCGTGGTAAGGCTTTTGAATAACCTCATCACCACCCACTAGTCCCTATAGCCGCAATTTCTCTGCGTTTCAGCTATAAGGTTACTTGTGTCTCCACAATTGTGGCTTTGGCTTCCTGGTCACCTTGGCTGTGTGTTTTTTAGCATTCAGTGGCACCACTGATTTTGCACTTAGACTCTAATTAATTTGCAGCCGTGGAGCTAGCCTTGGAGTTGTACGAGTGTAGTGGAAATTACAGGTGTGGAAAGCGTAGCTACTGTGTAATCGTACTGCGATTGCGGGGTAATTGCGCCCCTCACGCTGTTAGCGTATAACCACGTTAAAGTTTTGGTGGGACCTCCCCTGGGTCTGTTGGCATGGGTTCGGTTGGGCAAGAGGAGTTGAGCTGTAGCAGATCTCTTTGGCCTGGAGTAAACCTCCTTCGATTAAAGGCTGTGAAAGAGCAGCTTGCCCGATCCATCTTGCTTGCGGCTTCGAGCCCATCAGCCCAGCCTAGGCACGGCTCAGCAAACTTCGGCTCCAGCTTAGGAGCGACCCAAAGCTAATTGCTGACCCCCTCACACATCTCCGTCCCCTCCGTTCCATTAAAACAAGCGTAGCCGTTTCCCTGCCTTTTGGAACTAGTTGAGATACACAGCTGACAAGCGCTGTAACATAATGGATTTTTATTATTATTAAGCTCCCAGTGACTCT
>NW_009632616.1:67045-68246 GCF_000690535.1 Cariama cristata
GGCTAATGAAATGTCCCCACCGCTCATGGGAGTTGGGAGGACAATTTGGTCCAGTTCTCTGTAGCATTTGGAAGAGGCGAAACGCTGGTTGTTGTTATTTATTACAGATCTGGTTTACTTAGTGCCGTGTTTATTGAGTCTGTCTCCCACTCGCAAACGCCGAATACGGTTCCCAGCGCTGCTCCCGATGCCAGGGATCCTTCCTGCCGCTGCTGAGCTGCCTGTGAGTTGCCAGCTGGACTTGTTATGGACTCCAGCTCAGGACAGTGGTCCAGGTTCCTCCCTGGTGTAACATCATTGACTTTAATTAAGCTACGCCAGGGAGAAATTTGGCCCACTTTGTTTGCTAGCTGTGCGCTGATGCCAGTCAAAAAGCACGGCGGGTGCCAGCGAGGGCTTTGACAGCCCAATTTCAGCGTGGGACAAAAGTCCCTGAATCTTTGTTTGGTGTGGGGCAGCGGTGTTCGCTGATGGGGAGAGAAGGGGGAATCAAAGGATGTGCTCGTTGTAGGGCTTCACACCCACGGTATTCCAGGTTTTGTCTCCCTGTCCTCTTCCCTGACTGCCTGGAGGTATACAGGAAAAAAAAATCCAAGAGGGGAGAAAATGGGCAGCGGATCCTTAAATACAATGAGGACTGTCTCAAAGCTGAAGAGCTGCTGTTCTCAGGCCCTCTGGATCAGACCCAATTTGCTCATTACATGCTTGTAACTGGCATCAGAGACGCGTCCTTAGAAGCAAAGCCTTGTTTCCTGGTGGTAAAGTTTACCCGATGACAGCACCAGGCTCACCGCCACATCCCTGTGCAGGACAATTTTGGGAGAGCCCCCTCTCTCCTTGACCCATCCCTTGTAGGCTCCTGGATTACGGCAGCCCCAGCATCGCCCGACTCGGTGACAGTCACTCCCGCAGCATCACCTCGGCCACCAGCATCATCCACACCAACGAGGGGGCCTGGCTGCCCTTCCCCATCGCTGCCCGGCGGTGGCGGCTGCTTCCCGGGGAGATAATTCAGTTGCCTGGTTCAAAGCGGTGTTAAAGTTTCTGTGCTGGCAGATCTGGGACAGAGTTTTAAGAGCGTCTGTATTTTTCTCCCACGCCATCTGAAGTGAGGCACATCCAAGGCTGGCAGCCCTTGGCTTTCATCCACCTCACCGCAGGCATTTGTGAACCGATCTTCTCTGAATCGGCACTTCCATTT
>NW_009632616.1:68327-78447 GCF_000690535.1 Cariama cristata
AGTCTAAATGCAACAAAGTTGTGGCTTTTAGTGCGTTCCCCCTTCAATCTGCTGGGAAGGGGGGGGTGCATGGTGGGATGCGGTGGGACGTATTTGAGGCTCAGACACACGGAGGTTTGCATCTCCCACCATCTCCTCGGCAGGGCTCAAAGAGCTGCCACCCTGCTTGCTTCCCTGCTGGTACTGGGGTCCCCTCCCCGGAGGCTGTGAGGTCCTTTTGTACCCGTGCCTGCACATTTTGGGTTATCTGAGGACACGGGGTGCAGAGAGCAGCAGGTTTGATGACAGCAGGGACGTGCATGGAAAAACTGTGGTGCAAACAGTTGGAAACCGACAACTTGCAGTGATGCCTTTGCCAGGAGGGGCGGGGGAAAAAAAAGACCCTGTAAATTCGCTTTGATATTCAAATACTCCTTTCCGTGTGGTCTATGTGCTAATGTGTATGCTGGTGTTATGGCATTATCAGAACAAAATATTCAGATGATTCCTAATAGAATTAGTGTTTCACAAGCTACTTGGAAATGTTGGCTTGGAAACAGAAGTGTAGCGTTAGGAGCCGGTTTCTCCCGGGAGGTTAATAACTGCTCTGCAGGGCTGGGGTTTGGAGCATGGGATCCGGGTGACTTCTCCCAGCAGGCAGGGACAGGGCTCCAGAAATCCCTGCTAGAAATAAATCCCCCTCCCCAGCACGGATGGAGCTCCTTAAATAAAGATCAGGAGGAGCCCCCAGCCCCTCCTGCCCTTGGTCCCTCTTCCACACGTACTCGACTAGCTGTGGAAAAGATGCAGCGGGATGTGCAAGGCTGTTTGGGAATGGCAGCTCTGCTTCTGCTCTGCTAATGGCACAGCTGATCCCATGTCAGCATCCCAGCCCATCTCTCCCCTCCGCTCTCCTACCACCGGCACCGTCAGCTCCGCGCCTGGATTCCTCGGCTGAGAGCGGGTTGAGGCTCTTAGGCCTTCATTCCCACTGAAATGAGCAGCAAATCAATGCAGGCCTAATAAAAGATGATTGGAAATTGCTAATAGGAGTGTGGGAGGGCAGCCCTGCCTCCCGGAGCCAAGATGAGTATGGATTTTCTTGTGCCAGGGACTGTAAACACTTCTGAACTCCCCAGGGAGCCCCAGATGCTCACCTTCTCCCTTTGCCCTCGTCGTTCTCCCGCAGCCTTCAAACAAGAGTCTAGTAAAGGCAATTAGCCAGATTAATTAGCTGGGGGTGGAAGGGAGGGCTCAGCCTGCCTGCTGGGGTGTGAAGACATGAGCTGTGGTGAGGGCAAGGAGCCTCTTGGTGAAAGCACGTAAGATCATCTGCCCTGGCCAGAGTTTGGTCCCCATCCCACAGTACCTGTGGAGGGGCAGGGAGGGGATAAATTAGGTCAGGGAATGGGGGCACAGAGTGGAAAAGCTGTCGCTGCCTCGATGCTGAGCTTCAATTTTGGTTCCCTGTAGCTGCTGGTGCCAGGCGTGCCTTATTTATGGACTCGCATCTCCCCGACTCCTCTCCCTCCGTCAGCATCGTGCCAGCAGCCGTGGTCCCAGCGCCCCGCAGCTTCCCGATCGCTAATAGATCACCGCCGACAAACAGGCTCCTCTGCTCAGTATTCGGCAGCCGAACCCCCTCCTGCCCTTCGTGTTGGTGGTGCTGGGGAATGATGTATGAAATCCAGGTCAATTTGATTCATACGAGTAGTGTTCACCTTGCAGAACAGGCTGTCACAAAAAATAATAAACCTCCTTGTTTTAATGCCCGGAGAGGCTGTTGGACGGGCGGCGGGACGGGTTTAGATCCTCTTCCAAGGAAAGAGGCACTTTGGAGAAAGACTGATTGCAAGCCACGGGATGGCTGCACAAACGGTAAATAATAATTAGAGCCGTGTCTGGAGGCTGCGGTGGGAAGCAGGGTCCCGTCACGCTACGCGTGGCGCTGATGGTGTGAAAGGGATGGTTCCTGACCCACGGTCCGTGAGGTCTAAATGGATGTTGCAAAGAGCAGGGGGTTGGCAGCAAGCGGCCGAGCGGCCTGTCCCTCGTCACCCAGGAGGAAAGGTGGCACGGTCCTAGATGCTGTGGCTTGCTAGCTAGTTTGTGCAAGGATGCTGACCAGGATGGCTGCAGTTTATCATCGCTTATGTTCAATGGGGTTTTACCAGGAGAGGCAAAACCTCGCTGGGCAGCTGCTCGCCCTGTGATGTACACAGTCCATCGCTTGGACTTTGAATTTTTGTCGTACCACAACATAGCCCTTCCTTGGGCCCAAGCCAGCTTTCAGGAGAATTTTCTTTGGAGTAAATGTGCCAGCATAGGGTATCCTGTAATTAGTTTCTCACTGTAGCCTCACCTGTCTCCTTTTTGAGCAGCAGCCCAGGTGACGATGCCCATCTCTGCTTGGCATCAGACCTGCCTGGTGCCCCGAGCCTGACCTGAGCTCGGCCTCTTGGTCCCTCTCCCTCGGGATGCTCTGCTGTCTCCTGCTTCGGGATGTGATGCCCAAAGCCCCGTCCTCCTCCGTGCCCCGCAGCAGCCCGCGCATGCACACGGTGCCAAGGCAAAAAACATTAATGGGGGGAAAAGTTAACCACATTTATTGAACTGCAAAAAAGGTTGTTTTTATATCCCTTTATTGGAATATAAAGACAGCTTTTATAACCTTTTAAAGGGGCATAAAAGCAGCTTGGAGACTAGAAAGCTCGCTCCAGTTGAAGGCTGGCAAAAAGAGAAAGGGAAGGGAGGAGAGCAAACATCTGCCGCGTCCTGAGGTCAGAAGTAACCGGGCGGGTGGTGGATGGGGCCGGTGGGACCTCAGGTCCAAGCCGGTTGTGGTGTTTCTTCTCTCGGGGAGGTTTGGAGCCCTCACTGCTGTTAGCAGCCCTGGCTCTGGGCTTGCACACGTGTTCCTCCTCTCGGCGACTGCAAAGCCGGTTCCTCAGACCTCTCTTGGGAGGGGTAGGTGTCATACTTAATGAGCTAACCTCTTTTATTTCATTTTTCTCCTCGGTCCTCTGTGAATAAATACTGCTTTGGCTTCGTTCCTCCTGGAAAGAGGGAGAAGGGAGTCTTTAAAGGTCTTGTTTTGAGTCTGGAGGGAAAGTTTGCTCTGCAGATAGCGCTCTCCCGTGGCACCCAACCTCTCCAGTGGGACCGCAGGACTCCGAGGTGGACCAGCTCGCAAACTCGGTGTGTCGGTTAATTTGGGATGCGTTTGCATCTGGGGCTGGCACATTTGTGGATGATGTATCTTCTTGTCCCTCCTGCTGCCTTGCAGCCTTTTTGGGACAAGCGCAGGGATGTGCTGCAATCCCCCTCCTCCATGGCACGGGATTCACCGCCTCCTTGCTCATCCCAAGCAGCGTGTCCGTCTGCTGGTTGGGATGCAGTTGAAAGCAGCGACTTCAAAGCCAGGAGGATGCTCCCTCCATCTCCTCCAGGGCCTCCAAACAGAGATCCAAAAGCATTTGGTGGTGCTGGTGGTTACAGCCCGACCATCTCGTGCTGGCACACTCCTCCCAAGACGGAGATGGGTTTTCTCCACCCGACAGGGGAGATGTGCCTTTTTCCTTTCCTTGTTCACGCAGCGGTCGGTCTGACGCGACATTAAAAGAAGAGAGTGACCTTTACACCGGGCTCCGGCTCAGGGGAGGGGAGAGCTGAGCCCCTATCTGCAGGAAAGTACATTTTGAATATGGATAGGTCGTGAGTCTCGGTTATCCCCATGCCATCTCCCAAATAATAAGTTTCCAGAGATAATGCAGCAGGACCGTAAAGAGGACAGGAACAGGAGCAGCTGCTTCTAATTTTGCTTCATGGGGAGGGAGGCGATGCTGAGAGCACCCCGCATTCTCTGCACATATTTTTCATCATTATAGGCAGAAATGCCAGAGTGGTGACAGATATTAATGCGGTTCACACCGGGAGAAAATCTTCTTTCCATCAGACTCAAATGTGCAGCAAGAGGGCAGTGCCATTTGCAACCCTAGGGAGGATATGTTTGAAAGGTGATGTGTTTTTCACCCAGGAAGTTTTTATTCCAAGACAAAGTTCGGTTTGGAGAAAGGGCACCTGAAACCGTCCCGCTGGGGGCCATGGGATCGCTCCATGCCCACGCCACGGACCTGGGTGAAGGTGCATTTGCAGCAGGACCGGGAATTAATTTGGATTTTGGTGTAACTCAAATTACCTTCGACTGGCTCTGCAGCGACTGTATGTCACCAGGGGGGTGTCAGTGCCCCACGAGGCAGTTTTTGTCACCTGAGGTCCCAGCCTGTCCCCAGCCCCGACCCCCAGCGATGCTGTGAGGTTTGCAGACTTACCCTGCAAAGGACTGCACTTCCTTGCACCCCTCAGCCTCCTTTTATTTGCTTATCCCACTAAATATTCATCAGTAACATTTAAGACAAAGGAAAGAGATAATTACAAGGGGAGAGTTTTTTTGCAGTATTAAAGGTTAACAGAATTCTTGGCATTTGTGCCTTGTCGATCTCCATGTAATTATGCTCATTTCCCAGAATTCAGAGGCGACTGTGCCTGTTAACGCTCAAAGATGGTACCCCGGGAATTAAATTTATGAGATCATTTCTCAAAATCTTCCGATTCAAACCAAGCATCTTGCTTAATGGCATGACTATTATTAATATTATTCTTGGATGCATAGTGCTGCGAGGGTCAGAGGACCAGTGGCAAAACTAAAATTGATGCAGGCAGACAGCACCGTGCCGGCTTTTGTTCCCAAGGAGCGCTTGAAGAGTTTGGCAACCTGGGTGCCACGGGAAATAAGACTTAAGATTGGTAAAAGATGGGCTCTGCGAAGGTGCAGGCGTTCAGGTTTGAGGTACGTGTAAAGAAGGCCCTTTTTGGCTGTGGCTGGTCGGGATTCGGAAAGCAAAGCTTGCGTCTCACCACCTGTTTTTTGAAGGTGACTGATCCAGGTCCAAAGGCAGCTGCAGGCAAAAAGCAAATCAGTGTCTCCAGGAGAGTCTGATTTTCAAAGATGCCGAACACCTGGCAGTGGGTTGGGGTTTCACCGAGAGCTGCTGAGCGTGCTCGGTGGTTTCAAAAGAGGGATTTCAGGGGCTCTGCTCTTAATATCTGCTTTTTACTGAACGTCGTGGTCTAAATCAAGATATCTGCTCCTCTCCTTGATGTCTCCTCTGCCTGGTTGGCATGGACCGAGCGGCTTTCTGGTAGGAAAGGGCTTGGCTGGGGAGAATGAGGTGGAGGTGAATGTGGTGATGGGCCAGCATCAGCCAGGGACATTTACCTTCTCGCTTCTCCTTGGAGTTTAGGATGTGCGTGTTGCTATCCAGATGGGCTGGAGAAGGCTTGGCTTGGTGTGTCTTGTTGGAGGTCGTCCCAGGAGAAGGCACAGCAGCTCTTGGAGCTACTTCTCCAAAGGGTTATCCAGCGCAGAGCTCACAAATGCCCCCAAACTGCGGGCAGAAGTTCAGGGGGGGGAGAAGTTTGTGTTTTCGCATGTAAGGTAGCTCTGCTGGAGCTCCCAAATGTCCAAGGTGGGACCTGAAGCATCGCTGACTTTGCTTTTCAGCCTATTCAGCTTTTTTGCTCTTCCCGTGCGCACTTACTCCTGTTAAAAGGCAGAGTGGATTGAGTTGTAGCGCACTGGGTTAATGTCACACGCTTATAAAATGCTATTAGATGGCTAATGGCATGGTTTTATCCCATGTCGTCAGCCATCTCTGGCACCTGATTCATGCTGATCAAACACAGCTGTGGGTGGGGAGCGAGCGTATAGGATGCCATTCAGGGTGTTAATATAACGACGTGACCTCACAACAATGCAACGAGAAACAGCTTTATGTAAAACCAATATTGATTTGTACCAAGGATCAATCCCAGTTCATAACTTTCACTGTGCCAGCGTGGCTCAGTATCCCCTCGATAATGTTTTGTAACTCCCTGTATAGATATTTAATATTAAGACTGGACGTACAGAGGCGTCGCTTCGTAAATAGACGTGTTGTGTTGGCAGGGCTGTTGCAAAAGGCTCAAACGCTGAGAACTGTGGGAGAAAGGAGTAATCCCAAAGGAAAAACCAGGCCTTGGGGACTGCTGTGCATCCCTCCCCGAGCTCGGGTCCAAGCTGCAGCCCTGCCTGGCCCATCTGTGATGTACATCAGAGCATCCTCAAGGATGCTGTCGTGTATCTCTGCGTATATTAGGGATGGCAGTGCTCTATGGGGTATTTTGGCAGCTAGCAATGAGGCTTTCGTCTGCCTCAGGTGGTACTTTCTGGGTTACCTCTTGAAATGTTGCAGGGAGGTAAATCCTTTGCTGGTTTTGGCTTTGAACCACCAGCTTAAGCGAACACGAGGCAGTGCAGCTCAGCCCTGGAAGGAGTTAACTCGTGCTCGAAAAAATCCCAAGCCCCCTGAGCGCGATGAGAGCAAGCGACAAACCCTAGCCCAGCAGTTTTTTAAAGGGCAAACAAAATGTTCCTTTTTACGGCGAGGGACCTGGTGCAAAGTGCAGGCAGCAGGGCAACAGATCCCGGTGTGGCTTTAGGGGAAGGCTCCCAAAAGCACACTTCATTCGAATTTAATAGGACGGTTACTGTAAGTTTATATAAATGCCAGTTAAATATTAACGGCATCTTTAGCAGGGCTTAATGGGGTCTTCTGCCTTGTTTTTAAACACTATGAAGAGGGTGCTGGTAGTCACCGCCTGCCTTCAGTGTAAGGGATTGAGGGCTGAGTGCCCATGAGGATGCTTCTCGCATTCAGAAAACTGGCCTAGAAACGGCCCCGAACGGGCAATTTCTCCAGCTCGGCGCAGAAATGCCTTTGGGGCAAGAAAGGCTCAAAATGGCTCCAGCCAAGTAAGGCTCTCAATCATTGTTTCTTAATTGGGGCCACCATTAACGAGGGGATAAATGAGTCAGCGTGGTGAGCGGAGCGGGAGCCCACGTCCTTTGTGTCTGCGGTGAATGGTTGTAGACATTGAGGGCTCAGTAGTTATTCAGGAAAAGCTCCCCCGGACTCGTGTGTCATTCACCTGAGTAATGCCAAGAAAATTAAGCGCTTTTTTGCAACTCTGGCCTTGTTGGAGAATAATGTGGTGTGCGATAGCACGAACGGGCTTATGAAATCATGTTTTCATTTTGAAGGGACGAGAATGACTCGAGCATAAATTATGTTTCTGATCGTATTTGGCAATTTCAGATTAAAAACAAATTTCTACTTTGGGGTTATAGATTGCCATCTATCAGCTTCCTGAAAAGGAAAAAGGGAATTAAAAGAAAAATCTGGCTGTACAAATTGCCGTGCTATGACCTAGTTATTGAAAGTAATTTTTTTTTTTTTTTCCAGGAATGAAATTTTTCGGTGTGGGGAGGTGTAGTATTGTATGTAGATAAATTTGGTATAGCGGCCCGGGTTGTATGGGAGGAGTCTATCAACCGTCCCTGCAAGCATCTACAAGCGAAATAGATGCTAGAATTGCGCTCGATATTTCTGAGAAAGCCGAAAAAATGCAGCAATCATGTTGTTTTACTTGATTAGAGGAACCTTAACTGCAATTTTGCATCTGGTTATCAGCCTTCGGGACCACTCAAATCTGCAGATTAGACGCTTAGGCTTGGGTTTGCTCCAAAAGCCTGAGATTGGGGCAGCGTTTGCTGGAAGGCACCCAGGCCTTGCAGAAGGAGCCGGGGTCCCTTGCAGCAGGCTGAGGGAAGCGCTGGCCTGACCCAAACACCACGGTTCTTCCCCGCGGGCATTTTTGGGAACTGATTTGCTCTCCGCTCTGCCTGCAAGACTCCCCCTCCCCAGCTCTGATCGCTCGGATAGAGATGCTCCTCTACAAAGCAAACCCACGAGGTCTTGCTCCTCCTAACCCCTTCCCTGGCCATGGTTTCGGCATCCTCTCTGCCAGTTGTCATCTCCCCGGGTGCAATCCTTCCTCTGTCTCCATCCCTACCTCTGCTCCTCTTCCCACCGCGGTCCCAAGCAATGCCAACCCTCCTTTCCCTGCCCGTGCTTCTTGTGCTACCCTGTTTGTGGTCTCTGCCAGGAGAGGGGAGCCTTTAGCCTTGCTGGAAAGCAGGAGGTTGAGGAGATAGCTACGGAGATAAATATATACCTAGAGCATGCCTATGCTTTGCTCATTCTGTTTGTCTCCTGCCTGTTGCTCGCAACGGAAAGAAAAAAAAAGACTTTTATCTGAGTTGGGAGAAAGGGAAGGAGCTGAAAGCGAGAGGCTGCGTTTCGTGCTAGGGTAGGTGCTGCTTTGCAAGCGGCTTAGCCCCGTGTACGGGCAGACTCTTCTTCTGCTGTGGTCAAAAACCACCGAAGGAAAAAAAAAAAAAAAGATGACTCTCATCCCCAGAGGAGGCTACAAAGCTCTCTTTCTCTTGCTGCCGAACCTTCACAGCTGGACTCAGTTGCTGGCTCCTCTGCTGCTGGAGCAACTGAATTATTTAAAGGAACCCTGATTTCGTTTTCTCTTTGCTGTTTTCATGCGTTGTGTTTATTGTCTATAGATATTTTTATAGTCTGAAGCAATTACAGCTGTCAGAAAGGAGACGAGCTGTGACAGGCTGATTTATATGTACATTGTATGTATGCAAGAGAGGGAGAGCTGGAGACGGGGAGATAGACCAGGGATTCTGCTGGGCTTTGGTATGTGGGAGCCGGCGATATTGGATTTAAATTCCTTGGGATTTTCAAACAACACTGATGATCTCTTAACCGTGGGCCAAATTCAGCCCTTGCAAGGGCTGGAGCTGCTCGGCAGGTCACGTTCTGCCCCGACCTCGCAGGCTTTCAGCGCAGGCAGGTGCTTTCTCTCGTGATTTAAGATGCTCCTGGCAATCTGGGCCTGAACACCGTGTTAAAAGGTTAACTGGCTGTGGTTATTGAAATCCCTTTGGTTTTGCTGACACAGGAGATGGTCTCTGCCCAGCCAAAGGAGCGGCCTCGCAAAGACAGCAAGCTCTTGCGTGATGAGCGTGGCGATGGCTTTGTAGGTCCTGCACGCCAGGGTGTTCCCCGGCAGCGGATAGGTAGCATGGCGGGGTCCCCATCCTGCCAAGGGTGCTGGGATGCTGCAGCAATCGGCAAAAGCAGTGCCTTTTGTTCTCTCCTGACTTGTGCACCCCAGTGCGATGCCACAACCCTGGACGAGGAGTTTCACTCTACCCATAATGGTCTCGCTTTTTGCAGTTAGGTTTCAGAAGAGACCCCCTCCCGTGTAATCTGTGGACCTGCTGAAGGCAGGCGTTGACCCCTCCCCTGCCAAACCAGCCGGGAACAGGGTGAGCTGCGGAGATTAAACTCCTTCTGCCAAGAGCTGAGGAAAGATGCTGTCCCCTCTGGGGAAACGTAGGACTCGAGGCAGCACGTCCCACCAGCGCTAAATTCAAGGAGCCTTCGGAAGAGGAAGAAGTAGAGAGACTTGCAAAGCAATCCCCTTTTCCTATGACCTATCAGCACACACAATAATAAGAAAGCTTTATTTGATGGAGTGTTTCCTCTGCCCGGCACCGCTCGTAATGTTTTAGAGATTAAATAGCACAGTTAGTGAATTAAGCAGTAGTTTACAGGGGATTCGGAGGCTCCGGGGATTAGTAACGGGCTATGGATCCTTTCACATCTAGGTCACCAGTTTGAATCCAGCTCAGGTTGGCAGCAATTACAAAAAAAAAAAACCCACAGCAAAAAAAAAGGTGCTGTGTAATAACTGCCGAGCCCACGGTGGGGAACGGAGGGAGGGAGGACTTTTGGATAAGGTCCCGTGTCGCAGAGAAGTCATCGGGGACAGCGGGTGGAGGAGGCCTGGTTTCCCCTAATCCTGGGTTGCCGCAGCTCTGGGGGGGTCCCCGGGGGTGCAGCACCCCAAAAGCTGTGGCTCGGCTCCTGGCTGTGCGTTGCTCCAGGACTTTGTGCTCCGAGGATGGCTCCCCGGTACCTTTTACCAGCATGAAACTGTGCCTGGAAATATTAATGTGTTTAGCCGCTAGCGGAGGGAAGGAGGAATTACTAGGCACAAGCAAACGCGATATTTGTTAAATTATGAGCTGATAAAAAGTACGCGGGGACCACGCTGGCGGCTGGGGAGGAATTTGCCACTTAAGCTCATGCTGTGTGTCTGTGAGGTGCAGAGGACC
>NW_009632617.1:0-14725 GCF_000690535.1 Cariama cristata
ATAGGCTAGCCAGCGAAGTGGTAGAGTCATCATCCCTGAAGTATTTAAAAGACGTGTAGACACGGAGCTCAAGGACATGGTTTAGTGGTGGACTTGGCAGCGTTAGATTTAATGGCTTGATGATCTTAAGGGTCTTTTCCAACCTAAATGACTCTATGAACATTCTATAACAAATGCTGCATTCTCCTTATGAGTAATCTCTTCCTTTAAGTTAGTCTTATCAATACTAAGGTTCTCCTCATAAGCCACTGATCCTTAAAATACTTGTTTCTTGAGTTCTTGAGTCTCTTATATCAACAAAAAAATAACTGGAATTGGTAACATTGTACTATTTCAGATATCAGAAATACTAGCCTGAAAGGGAACAGCAATGTTAGTCATTTTGAAAGAAATTCTAAAGAAATGTCCACCTTTTAATAGTTTTGCATTTCATTAGAATCTATCAGCTGTTGTTTGATGCAATATAATACAATAAGTATTTAACAACTATAGTGCAGTAGTCCACAGTTAATGCCATTAGTCTCTTTGCTTTAAGCACCATTTTAACTGATTGATAAGAATAAATAAAAGCTTTGCCTACTGTAGGGAGTTTTTTGCAAAAACACCTCCTTTATGGTTGGAAGTACTCTGGTTCCATCAGGCCTTCAAATGCTGGCAGTACGCTGCTGCCAACTGGAACATCGCTACTTCCAACTTAGCTCAGAAGAGGTTTTCACTATTCAAAGCCAGGGGACCTACCCACACCTGGACTCTCAATACAGTCAGCAAAGGTGGAACTCGACCAGTTTAACACTTCTCTTTTTTTAGATAAGCTATAGTAAAGACAACTTGGACTTCAAGAGGGCCACTGGTATTTAAAAAAGCAGTAGCATAGTGATATGCTGAATTATACCTGCATTGCACATGGAAGGTGGGAAAGAAGGAATGAGTGAAAATATAGCTACACTTTAACTATGAACATCCTAAGCAGGCAAATTAGAGCATTCTGATCCTTTAAATTACATGCAAATATGGAAGATCAGAAATTATTTACACAAAATCCAGTGCTAGCAAGCACCATGACAGTATGCCACCTGTTTCCTAGGTGAATCATCCTTAATACTTCGCTCTACAGGACAATGGCATTACAGCATCCAAAAACAAGAAAATTTGTTCCTTCTCCTTAAGAATAAAGAGCTATTTGTGTCTTGAGCTTCTATATTGCCAACAATAATTTGGTGTGAAATTTGCAGCATAGCTGTTCATCATGTAGTCACATCCTAATACAGGCATTACAATACAGAGGAGTACAGGTGAAGTGTTTTTTTCTTTGATAATAAAAAATGTACAAATATATAAGATATACATACATAAATGCACACATATAAGTGCTTGTACTTCTCTCTCTCACCATTAGCTAACGGCAATGCAAACCCAAGGATTTGGTGGTTGAAAAGTATCTAAAACTGAAGTTATGGAGTATGGAGACAGAAAAGTCACATTGACTGTTGCAATATCTCATTTTTCATACTTCATTTATGCTGAATATGTCACTTACTTTGAAGTTGTGTAAACTGGTGAACAATAAATAAGCCATGCTGTGAATATGCATGAACCTGTGAATAACATTTTCTCTGTGTTCCAGTTCCTTAGCTACTGTGTGAAATGATAATACCCATAAGAATAAACCATTTTTATATCTTCTCCTTAAAGTTTGCATGAGCTGTGATAGGATCTACAACTCAGTTGTGTTCTGCCTTCTGGGTATGATCCGATAATCTCTTATTCCAGCCACCCTATGCTAATATAAGCATGAACAGATGCCAGACAAGAGCTACAAAAAAACAAGATTCTTGATATACAAATTTAGCAGTACTTTTCAAAAGCCAAAAGAATGCCACACACGAGCAACACTGTGAAAATAAGCTTGGTATATGCAATCTGACAAATCAGGGCACATTAAAAAAATTGAATGGGTACACATACTAGTGGTGCTCTCAAGACTTATTATCCACTTCTTACTCTTCAAGCCTTAGGTTCCCCATTACCAACATCTGGGCCATGACAAGGTGGGCCAATACCCATTCAATCCTGTCTTTGTTAGGACTTTCAGAAAAGTCACATATGAAAGCAACTTGTGGCCTTAGCAGTGGTGGGGAAACCAGAGCCTGGAGAAGACTACCTTCCAGCACCACAGAAATGTTCAAGAAGACAACTGGTATCGCCTCTACACTTCTGAAATGGGACAGCACGGGGTCGGGGGGGGGGGGAGTAAGGAAAACCAAGGCTAATGGCATCTCCTTTTAAAGATGCTTTCTAAGGGAAGAAAGGCTACCCCCAGCTATGCACCATTTCCTGCTCTTCACCACGAATATGAGGCAGTGTCTAGTGCTGGAGCTATCAGGAAAAATTATTACACGTTCTCGTTACCTGGTGGCCACCCAACCATTTGCTTTCATTTCCGATCACCACACACCTCTGAAATCTGTTCACACATCAGTTCCACCACAAGCCACCCTGACTTCGTATTTTTACGGTTTCTGCACCAGCACAACTGGAGTCCCTTGCTGAGATAACCTAGCAGTGCCCTCCACTCTCATGACTAATGACCTGTTTTATTTAGCAGAAAGTGGAGGGATGAGAAGGCTTTGCTGCTCTACAGTTTCCATTTCATTCTCAAGCTTATCTTACCACAGCACAGCCACTCTGAGGGATAATGCTACTTTAAGTTACCAAGGAAAGTGAAGAAAGAATTACTGTGCTTAGTACAAAAGAGCATGTAATTTGCTCATATAAGAAACATTGTACTTATCTTTAGGAGTAACTGAGAAGTTTCTAATTCTTATTTGCTATATAACATTCTTTTGTGAAGTTAGGTTTTTTCCAGTTCACTTTAACATATGAAGTCGCTTCTGTTAAACAGAGCAAAATGAATGGTTAGAATTGCAAATGAATGTTTCTTTCTCTTTTACTGTGGGAATATCAGTGAAAAAAAAACAGTTTAAAATAAGGACATTATGCCCTGAATAGCTTATGAACAACAGATTTTACAATCATTATAAAATTTGAAGCTGGAAAAATAATCCAACACAAAAAATTAAAATTCAAATTTTGCTGTCCTGACACAAGAAAAAATCCTATTTGAGATTCAGAGAAATTCTGCTGCTAAAAGACTGCAGGGCTGGGACCAGACGCAGTAACCATACAAGCTGACAGAGCTCGCCATTTCTTGAAATGAGGCAGTTAATGTGTCTATGTCACTGTTCTTTGTGTGAAGAGTAATATCTACTTTTTCCTCAATTTTTCTCTCTCTTGTGTACTTGAGCTGTAAGTCTGCCTGGGTAAGACTATTTTTATGCAGAGCATACATCATCATGCTAGTTCAATCTATCAAGACTATAGGCTTGACACTCCCTAGGCACTATCACTGAGGAGACGTATACCTTCATTTCGACAGGCAAAATGCAGCCAAACTTTTCCAGCATCAAACTGCCCAAGGATACATCTGAAAACTAAAAACCTTTCACATTCCTCATTACACATGAGCTTTATAGCCTCCTGCAAACTGCAGCCAAAAGCAATAAAACTGAAGATATTATGACACTGGGCATCTCATGTAAGACCATCAAGGAGATGACTGATCCAAGCTCTGTTTAAACAGCTCAAATGGTACAGTATGACAATGTCTTGTTCTTCCCTGGAAACTCTTCTATGTCATAGCTTCTGGTCATTCAGATGCCCTTTCTAAAGACAGCTGGGAACCCACAAGATCAATGCCTTTCACAACTGCAAAAGATTTTTATAGTTTACAGCATGTGAATGATAACCAGAAATTGTAACTGCCAGTACGCTACAGAGTAAATTTACAGATATTTCGGAATTTCTCAAACAGTTTGACAGATAATGCCAATTGGCCAAAAAGACTGTGTTTTTTTTTCACAGGATTCTATCATTTTCTGACCTGAGAAATGTTTTCTCCATGCCAGGATGGACATTCTGGTCAAAACCAGACATAACAAGTGACCCCGTAAGCTCACTCTGAGAGTCTCTTTTAGAGTAAAGAGACTAAAACGTGGGACTCTGACATCTCACAGCCTTAGCCATTCAGTAAAAAAGTTATGTTTGGCCAAATTAATATTTGGAGGTGAGGGAAGGGGAGAAGGAAAAACTCAAACAAAGTGGGTGAGGTCCAAAAGGAGAGATTAAGATCATCCAGTTCATGGGAGAAACTGGCAGGAACAGAACAGTACATATTTAAGTAGGCTGCTCTCAGCTTTTTCCACAAAAATTCTCTGCTACCCCAGAACTGTTTTCAGTGTCATGCAAATTTGGAAATCTTCTGTAATCTCAAAAAGCTGCACATGGTAAGAAAATTACACTCTTCCTCATTTGATGAATTTGTACCTTACAGAGTCAGAGTTTCTAGGTATGTTGTGTTTTTAACAGATCCTACGGAAGATACTTTGCTCAGGAGTTTGGTGACAAGTTGGTCTGCCAATTCCTTTTCCATTATGAAATTGACAGTGCTGAGAACTAAGTCAGCAGTTAATATGTGCTGGTTATAAAGTAAGGTAAGAAGGGTAGAAGATAACATTACAAATACAGAATGTGTGAATCCATCTACATGTGTAAATCAAAAAACACCAGGCCTGTTTTGCCTTACCATGGCATCAGTGAGGTTTCGTTGAGTGATTCCCATGTAAAAAGGTACCAGAATGAGCTATAGTAAAATCTGTTTGCACAGCAAAAATATCAAGGAAAATTCTTCATGATCTGTGAACTTAATTATAAAGCATTTCTTAATTTAATTACCCATTAAAAATTCATTCATTTATTGCTCTTCAGAAGTGAAATGATCGACTGTACTTAGGCAAAGGCATTATTACAGAGTTTGCTGCTTCCTGTCTTTTGTATGTAGCCACAAGTTACAAACTATGTATTTCACTTGCACTGTAATGAGATGTTTGCATTGCTTCATGGCAAACTGCTGTACCTAATAAACGGTTTTACTTCTAAATCATCAGCTTTTACAAAGAATAAAATAAGTGCCAATTATTCACAGCAGAAAGATAATTTTCCATTATTTCTGTCAGTCTTTCCAATGGAGAAAATGGTAAGGGTTTTCAGACAGGTTTTGTTGCTTTGTGGAGATTTTAGACAAATGCATCAATGCAGTGCACAGGATTGCTGGATTTTACCCCAGGTGGTATGCGTAAAAATTTTTAAAGACTAAGTCAGCAAGTGAAACCTTGGTGTCTAGACAACCCATTCTCATGCTTTATCTTCAATACTATATGCCTAATTACCTCATGGAAATACTTTCACCAACAGAGGCAACAAAAACCAAAACTTGCTGATGTTAAGGATGTTGACAAAGCTGCAAAACTGTGATTAGTATCAAACATGTCTTATTTGACACTGCTGAGGCACATGTGCATGTCTGTACTGCATACTGTAGCCCCACATCAAAGATACCCAGCTACCTCTGGGAAAGCTGGCTTATCAATAAGATCATAGCACAGTCCTGTGGAGAGCAAGTGACCCCACCTTGTTAAGGGAAATGGTTGATGCAGTCCCATGGGAGGTAGTAAAGGAAGGCACAGGAATGCAGCAAGCCTGGTAGCCACCTCTGAGCATAGGAATGGTCTCCATACTCAGGAGGACGGGCAAACACATCAGATCACCTTGGCTAAGCAGGGCATTCACAGCTGAGCTTCAATGCTGTACACAGGAGATGGCAGCAATGACAGGCTACAAAGAAGGAATATAAGAACCTTGTCTGTTTATGCAGGGACAATGTTGGAAATGTTGAAAGCTCAGCTCGTGCTAGAACTGGCAAGGGACACCAAGAGATGCAGGAGGAGCTTCTATTGCTGTATTAAAAGAATAAAAAAGAGACAAATGGAGGGCCCTTGTTGAACAGGTTAGGAACCTGTAAGGGGTTCGTAAGGGGTGTGGATAAGGCCAAGATACATGGTGTATTCATTGCCTTGGTGTTTACCAGTAATGTCTTCCATCCTTTATGCCACGGTTCAAAGAGGAGAGGAGCTACTGGAAGTGGAAGAGGAGTAAGTCAGGGCTCTCTTGAGAAAATGCGATTACTATGAAGCCATGTGACAAGACGGGCTGCATCCATGGCCGCTGAGCAAGATGGCCACTGTCTTAGCACGGGGGTGCTCTATCGTTTTGGAAAGGTCATGGAGATTGGGAGAGAACTCCTTGGTGCAGAGGAAGTGCAAATACTGGATCCATCTCCAGACAGGACAGGAAGGCAGATCCAGGGAACCACAGCCTCATTTTAGTCCTTTAGAAAATCATATACCAAGTCCTCTCAGTAGCCATTTATGGGCATATGAAGGAGAAGGTGACTGGAAACAGTCAACATGGATTTATCAAAGGCAAATCAACCTGACTGCCTTCTGTGACAGAATGACTAAATCTGGGCAGGAAGAAAGCACAGCAGATGTCACCTACAGTAATTTTACTGAGGGTCTTGACAGCATCCCAGTAACCAGGTTGAGATGCTACAGTGTGCATGAAAAAGTAGTTGAATCAAAAAATGGCCAGGTCATCAGTCCTACACGGCCATGGCTAATAGTTCATACTCTACCTATAGGCTGGTAACACCTGGAGTTCCTCATGGGTCTGCCCTGGAATCTCATCAATGTTCACTATCTTTATCAGGTACCTGGCTCCCTGAGGAAGCAGCTCTAGGGGACAGTCCTGGGTGCTGTTGGGTAGTGAGCTGAGCTAGGGCCAGACATGTGCCTGGGCAGCAACAGGGGTCAGCAGTGCCCAGGGTGGTGTGAGCATGTCATGGCCCTGTGAGCACAGCGGCACATGCTGAAACACGAGAGGCTCAGGCTAAAAATAAGGGGAAGAATCTTCCCCAGGAGGACTGCCCAGTGGTGGAGCCAGGGCAGGGGCCTGGCCTAGAGACCTCCCAAGGTGCATTTGTCCTGGGCTAGAGTTGGAGCATGAAGCCATATGACAATTTCACTACAGTGACAGAGGGAACTGGTCCTTCTCAGCAGGAGTTGCTTAAACCTAGACTTCAAAAGTTTGATTTTTCCTGGGACTTGTGCTGAAGTCATTTATGGAGCTAAGATTTAGGTTCCCTATGTCAAACAGGCTTTACTACAGTAAGTGTAACTGTGCTTAAATTCTGCTGAAATCTATGCTTCAAATTTAGTGCCATAATCATAAAATCATAAAATCATTTAGGTTGGAAAAGTCCTTCAAGATCACCGAGTCCAAGCATAAACCTAACACTGCCAAGTCCACCACTAAACCATGTCTGTCCCTAACTGCCACATTGACTCATCTTTTAAATACTTCCAGGGATGGTGACTCTACCACTTCGCTGGCTAGCCTATTCCAATGCTTGACAACCCTTTCAGTGAAGAGATTTTTCCTAATATCCAATCTAAACTCCCCTGGCACAATTTGAGGATATTTCCTCTTGTCCTGTCACTAGTTACTGGGGAGAAGAGACCAACCCCCGCCTCACTACAACCTCCTTTCAGGTAGTTGTAGAGAGCGATAAGGTCTCCCCTCAGCCTCCTTTTCTCCACACTAAACAACCCCAGCTCCCTCAGCCGCTCCTCATAAGACTTGTGCTCCAGACCTTTCACCAGCTTTGTTGCTCTTCTCTGGACTCGCTCCAGCAGCTCAATGTCCTTCTTGTAGTGAGGGGTCCAGAACTGAACACAGTATTCAAGGTGCAGCCTCACCAGCACAGAGTACAAAGGGACGATCACTTCCCTAGTCCTGCTGGCCACACTGTTTCTGATACAGGTCAGGATGCCATTGGCCTTCTTGGCCACCTGGGCACACTGCCGGCTCATGTTCAGCTGGTTGTCGACCAACACCCGCAGGTCTTTCTCCCCCAGGCAGCTTTCCAGCCACTCATTCCCAAGCCTGTAGCATTGCAGGGGGCTGTTGTGACCGAAGTGCAGGACCCAGCACTTGGCCTTGTTGAACCTCATACAATTGGCCTTGGCCCATCGATCCAGCCTGTCCAGATCCCTCTGTAGAGCCTTCCTACCGTCCAGCAGATCAACACCCCCACCCAGCTTGGTGTTGTTTTCTGCAAACTTACTGGTGGTGCCCTTGATCCCCTCGTCCAGATCATTGATAAAGATGTTAAACAGAACTGGCTCCAACACCAAGCCCTGGGGAACATCACTCATGACCAGCCACCAATTGGGTTTAGCTCCATTGGCCACAACTCTTTGGGCTCGGCCATCCAGTCTGTTTTTTACCCAGCAAACAGTACATCTGTCCAAGCCATAATGACCATCTTGTGTCCTTTTTCTCTGGCTGTAGTTGTGTTTATAGACTACAACTCTGTTCCTAGGACTACTGAAATTTCTGTAATCTAAGAACTGTTGGACTAACCGAACAGTGGAAAGATCAGTAAATATCTAGTAGATATGTAGTACAGATATTGTATATCCTACCAGATTGGATGTATTAGACGATCTCTGCCTAAAACAAGAATGGGATGCATTGGCATTGGAAGAAAGCTCAGAGAAGTTCAAGAATCTTTTCGCAGAGAAAACGAATTGGAAAGATCTGAATTTAAAGTGATCATTAGTGCAAAATTACTACAAGAACAGTTTATTTGTTTAGAAAAGGCAGTGGTTAGATAGCTGATTTTCTGGGCGAAAAAGAGAGCAAATGCCCACATCATCTTGCAGAACATGTAAATACTCTAGAACTTAAGTTAGAAACTTTTAAGTGAAATCTGCATTTGAAAATATACAAGCACTGTATCTGCATTCCTAAATTAATCACCATTAAGGGAACAGATCAAGCCTTTCCCCTAGAGAAAGAAAATTTTGACTAGTATAATTAACTTGTAAGCTGTGAAGGCAAGAGCAGTTTGTGGTAATCTCTGGTAAAACCTATCAGCAGAGATGGGTACTCTTTTGATGAAAAGCATGCTGATTGTTGTAGAAAACATACCACAGATTTGTATTTAAGTTTCAGACTGTTTCCCGTAAAGAGTTCAGTTGAACACTATGCACTGAATGCAGCATACCAAATTATATAACGTTTTATGCAATATGAGACAGAATTTTATTACCTACTGCTGTAGCTATTGCTCAGGACTTCCATTTGGTTTATATCTGCATGCAAAAAAAAAGTGTGCAAATACATAAATATATCCTTAGACTGCACACATTTACTACCATTTTTCTACTAAAAAGATTACTGTTAAAGAGATGAAGCATAATATTTTCACTGTGTGGGTCATTGCTAAACTAACTTTTAATTGCTTTCTGCTACAATGCAACTGGTAAGTCTCACTGATTTGAATATAAGGTATTTCCTGCCAGGTGAGCAACTGTTGCATGCAAGTACGTATGCAAAAACAGACCTAATTTCTTGTCTTCAGGTGCAACACGCTGACTTCCGCATTAGGCCAATTTCAGTAGCAATGCCAGTGGCATAGGTTTCCTAAATTAGCTTGGCTCAAACTAAACATTTAGAGAAGAAAAGCTTTTAAGACAGCTGGGCACCACTAGGTCACAACTGCAGTGCAGAGCTACAGAAGTGTCATCTCAAAATACATGCAGAAAAAGAAATCTGCTAGCGTCAAGGCTGATAATCACCAAGCACCATAGGTTAATACCAAGTATCAGAAACACAGTACATCATCTCGTACTGATTTATGAACGAGGTATGCATCGAAAAAAAACTGAAAAGAGAGTGCTAGGATCCAAAATTATGCACATTCAAAGAAAAAAAAAACAACCACCTTTTTAAAAGTTGTACTCTCCCATAGTGATGCCTGTTGAAAACACTCAGAGAGAAGACAGGTCTCTCAAATCACTGAAGAGTGAACTTTTTTGTTGTTTTTCTTAAAAGAGCACTAATTATTTGAAGAAATGGTGAATTCATGCCAAGAAATATCACTAAGACATGCAAACACCCTTATTCAAGCAAAGCAGTGGACATATGCTTTATTTATAAAATCTACCTGTCATCAATTTCACATATTAAAATCCCTCACTCCTCCCTTAGACCTAAATTAGGATGGCACAGACAGAAAACAATATTCATCATAGAGAGATTTGTACAATGACTTTAATAACCATTACTGCACAGAAATCAGCATATAGGTAACAACTCAGAAGTAAAATGTGTATTCATTCAAAATTTGTTTCACTTTTTTATTATAGTTGTACAATTTTAGGCTTTCTCTTTCAGAAAAGAAATATACTACCAATATAGCAGTAGAAAGGTTTAAAACCACTATCCACACCACAACTTGGTTCTTCTTTTCTGCAAGCACTCTCAATGGCAGCTAAAGAGCAGAGAAGTCCCAGGTATCCTGTCAGCCATATATCCATCCTGACATGGCTTTGGATTTGAGAGGCATTCTCTGAGGTACCATAACTCAGCTGTACACAAACAACCTTGCTCTCACTTCCCACACAAGTAGCATTTATTACTAGCTTGTCCAATTTATTATCAGCTCAGCCACAACTGTTTTAGTTCTGTTTAGGAAGATGTCAGATAAGCCACAAGTCACAAGAGAGACATTATACAATGCCATGAATAAAAGTCACAGGATGCAAAGAGAAAAAATGAACAAAAGGTTCAGTTTCTGTGGATAACTTTTGAAGCACCTTGGAATATTCCCAGGCCTGATACAAAATGGATCCTGAAATGGTTTCTGTGCACAAACTTCCCCACTGTTGAACTAATTGCTGCCCAATCTCTTCTTACTCCAACCAGGAGGCACAGCATATTTTTGAAAGTTATCTCTGTGAAAGTTGCAAGATAGCAAGTACTATAAGAGTACTTGACATTCAGCCCCGTTCAGGCCTAAAAATTTTCAGCTATAGGCAGCTCCATTACCTGGCCATATTGTACGACTAGCCTATGATAAAATAATAATCTGAGGTCCAACGACTGTCGAACTCTATTCTTACCCCTAAATTTCCCCTGCAGCTTTTTTACAGTCCACAGGTCACCCAGTGCTCTTCTCAGCCACTACACATGCTTGCATTTCCCTTCTTCAAATCCCAGCTTCTCTGTACTTCAGACGCTTCTCTTCCACCCTCTCATAGGTCTCTCTCCCTTAAATACCTGTAAAAAGAAGATGAACTATCTACCAGTGATCCCAGCTATTGAAATATTTTTTCTAACTAACAATTATCTGCAATGAACAATCTATGTGCAGCAGAAGTGACACTAAAGAAACAGAAATCACAAATGCTGAAGCTCCCACACATAAAATACGCAATTTGCTATTCTGATAAGACAGAAGATGCATTGAAAGCTTCAGACTGTTTGGCTGCAGTTTGATCATATTTATATATGCTTTATGTCAAATATACAGTTGCAAAGACACATGACAGAATGCTTTTTACCAGAACTCAATAGAGAGAGAACTTTCACAGAAAAGGAAGAATAAATTAACATGCAAACACAGATATTAAATGTTATGTCTGAAACTTTTACATGTACATGAGGCAGCAAACATATATTGTAACTAGCAACCTTAGTTAACAATATTATGTCACTATAGTTGTTTGCTTTACATATATAACATGCACATAGAGGAAATTCTGGAAAGCTACTGTGAAGTGACAGCGAAAAATCTGAACACCTGTCTCAGGCCTCAGCTAGTCACCAGTGTTGCATTGCTTTGCGTACATTATTTCACCTCTTGCTATATTAGTTTCTCAGAGAAAGGGGAATACTACTATTCTCCTTTGTAAAACATGTATTTAATGATAATGCACTTCTTCCTTTATTCAGGATCCCTATCTACACTTTGAGATGAAAAATACTTTCAATGTATATTCACAATATATATTCTTAATTAATTAAAGTTTCCAGTAGAATGCTTTTTCTTCTTTTTACATTAGGATTAGCTCCTTTGCTCCCTTCTTTACAAGGGCACCATTACCAGGAAACTGTGTCACAGATGATTCCTTAAATTAACTCTGTGTTAATGTTGATTAAACTTTTAATCATGTAATAAGGGTGTACAGTCTGTAATTGTTGTTGTCAATTTAGCCAGTTACTATCGACAACAGGGGTATCTCATAACTATTCTTTGATATTAAAGATGATAATACATAACATCTTGTTTTCTGGGAGAAGAGCACCATTATGTGAAGTTCTACATTGATTATTTCAAAGACACAGAACATACTATGCTATTGTCTGCCGCAGCTGTTAAAAACATGTTAAAAGTTACTATGTTTGTCTGTAGGCTGTTCGGGATGAACCATGCTCCAGCTTCATTTTGCAAGGTGTTGTATTTGTATTCGAGCCGAGCTAATCCTTCAGTTGAAAAATTGTAAGATGTGTCTCTGTACCCAGTTTAGCTTCACCTACACCAGCTGTATGGACTGTGGCAGAGCTGTGACTCAGTAAATGCTATCTTTGAGCTGTGTTTCATAATCAGGACACAGTTCTCTCTTCATTACGGATGGTGATGATTTTTTTTTCTTCTTGGACATGCCACAGGTTTATTGCAAGTTCATCATGCTGCTAACATCTAATGCTACTAAAATGGAAGGTTTTTAGAACTTTGTGAGGGCTATACAAAGATTTTTCAGAGAGTAGCTATAAACAAAAATTAAAAACAGCAGCAGATGCTTAAATATCATTCTGTAACAGACAATTAAAGAGCATCCACAGACTTTGTGCATGAAAATAATTCTCTCTGGGTTCACCTTTTGCAAAGTTGGTGTAAGTTACACTTTCAGACTTTCACTTCGGTGCGTAAATTCACATTCTATTTAACTCTATAAAGGAAAATGTGTTTGGTTTCAAGCTTACTTTTAGAGACCACCTGCTCATATACTGAAATCATTATGCAGGGTTAATAATCTCTGTCTAGGAAAGGTCCCAGAATGGCTGAAGTGCATTAGCTTAGATGGAAAGACTGTTGCTGGTCATGATCTAGTGCCATTAACCACATGACACTGCAAAGACTTCACATGAGCTTATTAATATTCCCATGAGCTTATTAATATTCCCAGTGCCCTTGACATAAAAAAGAAAAAAGAAAAAGAAAAGGAAAAAGAAAAAAAAAAGGAAAAAAGGAAAAAGGTAAAAAGAAAAAGAAAAATAGGGGGAAAGAGAGATAAAGAGGAAGAGAAAAGCAGGAATTCATCTTGAAGGTGCAAGAGGTACAAATCAGTCATGGACCTAGAGAAGATCAGGAGATGGGACACATCAGACTCAGATGCAGAATGAAACAAAGCACGTATTTCTTTGTGTAGGATTTATTGCTATTTCTTCCCTTTCTCCTTTTTTTCTCCACTATGTATTATGACCGCACTTTAGCCCCACTTCTGAAGAAAACAAGCAGTTCAAAGAAGTTCACTACAACATCCTCCCTCTCTTCAGATGCTAAAAAACTCAAGTTAAATATTGTCTTTGTTAGTTTCCTAAGCAATGTCTCAAGCTAGGTTCAAGAACAGTTATACAATACTTCTCAAACCTATAATGTCATTTTATAAATCTCGAACAGTCAGTAAAGTTGTCAATAATATTGTTTCCAAGGAATACTAGTTAAAATTTTACTTTTTCTGACTTCTGAAACGAAAGAGATACCTACTGAAAACTACAAGTGAAAACCACAGAGAACAGAACGGTAAAGGCAACAAAAACAATATTCAAAGCTGCAGGAAAAAAAGATAAAGAAAAGCAACTAGTCCAAACTAATGAATGATGAAAATTAAGTAGCACAGAAACAGAAAACTGAAGAGAAATTGCTAGAAGCAAGAATAAAACAACTTACATGGAGTAAAAGAAACACCAATGCATGCAGAGATTTTTCAGCTACACAAATCTAAAATGGAAAAGGACATCTGAAACAGCAATGTAAGCATGGAGCTGTGCAGCTCATTTTCACCAGCATAAAAAATACCAGTCCAGTTACTATGGACATGAGGGAGAAGGGTCCTGGAGAACCTGGAAAATGACAGCCAACAGGTAGTTTTCAGGTTAAGGATGCAATACAAGCAAAATCTCTAACAGATTAAGAGAATATGCACAATTATCTCTAATCTGTGGTCTACATTTCTGCTAAACTGGACAGAAGGGAAAGTACTTTTATTTGAAAGAGACTGGACCAATATCTTCTTGGGGTGAATTTTACATCGCTTTAAAAACTGAAGGTCTCTACTCCACTTACAGTTCAAGACAGAGCTGAATCCACTTCTGCAACAGGCGTCAAAATTTCTCAAGTAGTAAGAAAGCATTAGTTTGAATTTGGCTTGCTGAAAGACAGTGCTAGCTCTAAGTAGCCTGCCCTGAGACTTGCAGCACCAACGACATGACTCAGTCACACCTGCCAACAGAAGGAACTGTTGCTCATAGTTTCAGGAGGATCTTTGTTATTAATAATGCTGACACAGCACTCTCAAAGCTATGGGAAGGTCTTCTGCAGAGCTGAATCCTTCACGTCCTCCACACTGTTTTCATTTTGTGACTGAGTTAAGGTTTCCAGATAGGCATGAGCTGAATTAAAATAATTCTATTAAGTAGAAACTAAATAAGAAAGGGATGTGTTGCCACAGACCCAGGAATAAGGATTTTTATAACAAAAAATCCCTAGGGCTCTAGACAGGGATCAGGATCTTTTTGTGTTATTACAATAGTTACATACAACAGAGTATTTGTTGGAGAAGCAGCAATCACTTATTTTTAACTTAGACCTAAAAGGAGTAAATACTGTGTTGAAATGCTTTATCATGCCCCTAACTGA
>NW_009632617.1:14756-20623 GCF_000690535.1 Cariama cristata
TCTTTCCCTCTTTTTAATAACCACCTAAAACAAGCTTCAAGTTATTATTTCTCCTCAGTCTCACACAGACCCAAAACATTTTTTTTATCTGAGCAGTATCTAAAGCTACTGGACAAGGATTACATCCCAATACTCAATATCCTGAAAGGATTCAATGTTTGCTTCTCTTTCAGCTTAATCCCTCTGTGCACTGGTTGGCTGTGTAACAACAAGAAAATATGTGCATCATTATAACACTGTCTTTCTGCAGTACTAATGTTAGGATTTTTGTGAAGATAAATTACCAAAGCACTTCCTGTAGTTGCATGTGAAGTAAATTCAAATAAACCATTAGATAAGATATTTTTCCTTTGACTATGAAATTAAATTTAGAGTAACACTTGGAATCTGAAATAGTAAAAACTAGGAGTTTTGTACCACCCATTTAGCTCTTCTCCACTACTTAAAATGTTTGCTGTGTTCATTTTTATGGAGGAAGAGATCTTTCTGGCAACAAAAGGAAAGCTGAATTTTTGCAATACCTTGAATTGGAAGAGCATTTCAACATCTGCAGTCTCACCTTCAGCTAAGGAGTTGGCAATGGTCTTAGCAACACACTATAATCACTTTTGTTTAACAGACTTCCTGCAAGAGGAGTAATTTTGCTCATATTTGTTATTTCTGCATGCAGTGGATGGGGAGCCTCTGGGTCAGAGAAACAACTGTATCTTTTGAAGGGACATAGACTGATAATGGACTAAGTTGGGCAAGAGTTTCGCCGAAAAAGTACAGGATTTCTCTGCTGTCAGTTCAAACCATAAGGAGGACCTCCCTCAATTAGTCAGCATGAGAAGAGATTTTTTCCATAAATCATCTTAGGTTTGCATTAAGTATAATGGTCCAACCATTCACCTCTGATGGTCTTTGATTTTATTTGGTGGTTTTCGATGCCAAGTCCCTGATTTAGTGTACGTTGCACTACGTTACAGGGGTTCCTCTGCTCATCATCATTCCTCTCATCTTTCCCTGATCCTTGGTGGGTTTTTGTGTTTACTGTGATCAGCAATTAACCAGTTAGCCTAACATAAACCAGTTCAATAGCTGCTCATCAGAATATACATATTTCCTCCCAAATGAAGAGAGCAGCACACAGCTTGTAAGTAAAACTGAAAAAATGTCAACCCAAAGCCACTAGTAAAAAAAAATTCCCCACATTTTTCTCCATGACATACTTAGTATCTCACAAATCCACTATAGTTTTCAGAGCATTTTCAAACCTAAAGTACATGAGAAAGAATCTTTAGATAACGCCAGTGTCCCAAAATAGCTGACTGCCAACCCACTAAATAACTCTGAAGCATCATCTACACAATGGACCTTACCATGCTCCACATCCCACATGCAGGACATGTTGCACAAGATGCCCTGCAGAAAACACCTGCAGAGCGGGTCAGTTTGTAAATCCATAGGGTTTCAGTTCTGAAAGTAAACACCACAGTTCCACTTCACTACACAAATGCAAAAGATTGATGGGAAAGTGAGGGTCACAATAAACACTCCCTTTACCTCCTGACAGGTAAAAATATGTCTTTGTGAGAAAAAGATGCGGTGCCTCCACATATCACATCTACGAACACCACAGAAGGTCACAACTCACAGTTTTCTGATCTTAGCATTCTATACCAATTCTTTACTAATTCGTAAGTCTGTAACAGCATCTCATTACTCAAAGCTGAATAGCTTCATTTTCATGGGTATTGAACTCCTTGAATTTTCATAGATACTAAGGTTAAAATTTATTTGGGTATTTAGGCAACTAAATATAAAGGTTGGATTATTTTTCCTAAATTATATTAGCTTTAATGGGAATTAATTGTGTAGTTGCAAGAGTACTTCTTATATATCTGAAAACACTAAACTTGGATTTTTGATCCCCAAATTTGCTATTCTCATAAACAAGACTTTAAAAACCCCTTTACAGATGAATGAACAGTACAGGATTCTTCTCCAAAAGTTAAAATAGTATATCTTAATAGATTAAAACAAATGTGAAACTAATCGTCCTGCATAATCAGATTGCTGAAACAAAAATAATTAGTACAGTTCTTTACACTTTCCTGAGAAAGTCTAGCAAATGCTGGCTCACATACCAATTAACTGAGCCCGGGTCAATTCTATCAACAGGTAGAAACACCAGAAGGTCTATGTGGAAAATGCAAAAGAGTAAGATGTATTCTGAATTCTGCAGTGTAAACAAAACATTAGAATATGCTTCCTGCCAATACCAATCCATTTGAACAAAGAAATCTTGGCCCTATAAACAATATTGCTGAACAAAAGATCACAAAAAGCCAAGTTCATTAGCATGCATTTTCAATTTATGAAACTGGCCCACAGGGAATATAACTTGAAAAACAGTGCTCTCATTCTGTAGGTGTTGAATCAGGGTATTGATATGATTGTACACTAATATATCACACAAACAAATCCATGCCACAAATAGCAAATGGGCCAGTAAATTATACTACACGACCAGATTTCATTTCTAACACAGCACAGGCAAAACCCTGCAGTGAATTCTAACATTTTTGACACACCGGAACACATAATCTCAAGGAGGATTCGATAGGATCATGGGCCTATCGAAGAGGCCCATTAGAAAGAACACTTCATTCTTTTTTAATCCAAGACTCAGATGACCTGTCACAAAGACTGCTTTTTTGGAAGGACAAATCCCTACAAGAGCCTAGATACATCCAGGCTGGTAAGAGCAGAAGCTTGTTTATAAGTTGCTATCTCACTCTGTGTTCACAGCAACACTCCTGAAAGTTGAAAGACTAATTAATACCCTGTATGTAGTTGGTTTTATTTTATCATTTCTCAGAGTAAGGATAAGCAGGATAGCAGAATGCTTTGCAGCAGACCCAGAGCATCATTACTTTTAACTCCACCTCCCCAATTCATCTTGATACAAGCTGGTGACTTAAAGATCAAACTCTGTTAACCTCATTACGAGTGCTGAGCTATTTAACCACCTTCAGACAGGTCACTTAATGACCTTAATAAATCATGTAAAAACATACTCACAGATCTTATGTTATCCTAATGTTTATCTTTATGTTTGTTATATGTCCACTTGTTGCTTCATAGAATCCAAAATCATACTTTCAATACAGTTTTCCTGAAGCAATTTCTTCAAACATGTAAGCATCGGTTTAACTTACAGGATGCATTTTCCACTTTTTGTCCTGTACAGAGTTTATATTATTTCACATTGCTTTTGCAGCAGTGTAAGAATTAGAACCATTGTGCTTTCTTAAAGCAGGAAATCAAAAACACAACTCAAATTTGTTCCTACTGTTATCAGCAAAAGAGAAATAATTTTATGGTCACATTCTGTGCAGAAAGTTCTCTCCCTACAGAGACCCACTGTGACAGCTGATGACATAAAAGCCAAGACAAACAAGTCTTTTTTTGTTTCTTTATAGTGTAGACTTTCAGTCTTAAATCCTCTTCTTTATACCAAACAGAATTTTGCTTCAGGAAACTATCCGTCCTTGTTTTCACCTTATAAAAACTTTCTGACTTAGATAATGGTGACACTGGATTCTCAGCCCCGAAGAGGCTTTAAATTCTGCTTTGTTTCCTGGAACAAGTCTCTGTTTCTTCTTAGCCTCTCTAACATAGCACTGAGCAAAACACTTTACTCAATTGCAGAGTGCTTTCAAGCCGAGATGCTTATTTGGCAGGAAAGTCCTGAAACAGTGATTTAACAGTCTGCTATTTCTCAGCTTCACTATTGCAATTCATTATTTGCAAGGCTCAGAATGACCTCCATAAGCTCCAGTTATACAGAATACAGCTCATCAGTTCCTCACTAGGAGCAGCAGGTCAGCTCTGTTCTCTCCTGCTAAAAAAATTTTGAATTAGCTTTAAGACTAAATCGTTCTCTTGTGAGATTATCAGTGATGGAGGTGCCAGATATCCCTCACAACTTCATGTGGTTCACAGGAGTCATACATGTCGTAAGAGAACAGTTTATCTGAAGAAACATATAGAAGCCAGTAAGATATGACAGCTCTTGTTCTAGAGTTCTGTACATTGTAGGACTGGAACGTGGCCCACTGAGATTGAAAATTAATACCCCAGGCCTGAGTCTATGATGTACCTCCCATGCAGTGCACTGCAGTGCTGCACACGCAGTTACAAAGTAAAGAGGGTAGGTGGGCATCACTCTGATGGAAATACCATCCAAGGACAGATGCTTCCTACCTTCAAAACTGTGAGAAAGCAAGAAAGGACAACCAGAAGTCAGTTTTACCCTTATTTTACCAACAATTTTCCACTGACGTTTAGGTAAATTGCAATTAAAAATAATTTTCACAGACAATTTTGCCTGAATGTTTCAGAATAGATAAGGTGTGATCTACATGGGATTGCTATGTGCAGCATACTGCATAACTCTATAAAGATATGCAACTTCAACATTATCACTTTTGCCATGAAAAAAGTTTAGCAACTTTTAAATAGAGGTCGTTACCAGATCATTAATAAATCACCTGTGTTTTAAATTCACTGTGTGACTTTGTCATAAGCATTCAATGAGGTAGAAGTTGAAAAAAAGATTTCAGTCAAGAGTTTAAATACAGATAAATTCTTCCAAAGTTACAAAATAAGGTGTCCCCAAGCAGCTATAAATCATAAGAAAAAATGGAAATTCCACTCTCTTTTACGAATTACAGGATATTTTGCATTATCATGTTAGAATCATCAGCAGAGAAGTGTACTGACTTCCTATCACTAAATGTAACTTAATTATGAGCCAGTTTTTTTTCCATTGTTGTAGTCTAGCTTTAGTTATACCCTGTTTAATGAGTTTCCTGAGCCATTCTTGAATACTTAGAAAAATGTCAGTGCATTAGCTGAAAACAATAGTTTCTAAAAGACTGGGCTATTCCTTTCAAGGAATAATGAAACCTTCAGCACTACAAAGCACAGGATCTCAATATATTCCTGTACTTACCCTCTTCCCATTTTTACCCTCCAGATGCATGTTTTCATTAGGATATGAGATAGGTTTCATTTATGCTGGTACAGCTGGGTTTATAGCTAAAAAAAAAAGAAGACTTTAAAGTCCAAAAGACAGTGTTGGAACTAGGGCAGAAGTTCTAGGGAACTAGGAAAAGAAGTAGGGCAAATGCCCCACCGTCCTCCCTCCCAATGCGGGCTGGGAGGGTCACCACGCATGGGCTCAGGGAACAGAGCCTCCAGGTCTTTGCAGCCCCAACAGAGGCTCTCACAGTGGTTTGCCCCCAGAAGCAGATGCCACCAGATCCTTAAAAAAAGGACGGCTTTTCACTAATCTCCTCGTGCCATTTGAAGGCTAGTGCCTAGTATTTGCATTTAAGTACAGAGGCCATTGCCTGCCAATCCATCTCACTTTACACTGCTAGCCAGCACAATTGATGTGTATGCCTCTAAGGATACAAGCACAAGTTAACTAACCGTTAACTAACTGTTGGCTTGTTAACTGTTAGCTGTGTATTAATGAGAAGGAACTCTCCCATCAGAAATGCAAATAACACGCAAAGCGTACAAAACAGGTAGTTTATGTAAGATGTTCTTCTTCACTCAGAAAATGGTTCTGCATTGAGCAAGTGGACCTAAGAAGCTATGAAAGTATTAAACTGCTGTTGCCTGGATACAATTTTTTCCTATTTCATTCCCAAATGACTCTATAAAAAACTCCAGGTTAGCTTTGTTCTTATTGTCCAACTTCAAAGTAAAAATTCCTTAAACTTCAGAGAAGTAATGAAGCAATTGTCTTAAATTGAAAATATTTATTCTTCAGTTATATATATCTTGTGATAAATAATATTGTAGTTTTG
>NW_009632618.1:0-12187 GCF_000690535.1 Cariama cristata
ATGATTCTATGATTAAGATCTAATTAAATTAACTGACTTTTCACTTTAACCTGCAAAAACAATGGTTAAACAAAAGTAGTATTCCAGGTGGAAATAAGCTGAATGAGGCATCTAAAAGACTCAGCTACTGATAAGGAATTAACAAGGAATACAGCAAGTAGTTAAACTATAGTGATGTTTCTACAGTTTCAAACCGTTTAAGAGAATTATAAGCTCAATCCTGTTCCTGCAGTTTTATTATTAATGTCAAAAGACAGTATGATCAAGTACTAAACCTAAGAAAGGGCAGACATTTACATTATTTACAGAGGCAGTTAGTGTAATATATTATTTTAAACTCTTCTCTAGTCTCAAGTTTCAAAATATATAAAACACTAAATAACAATGTCAAAACTAACTGGTAAAAAACACCCTTGAATAGTTTGAGGTACTTGAGAACACTAGTACCACTAACAATTTCTGTGAAGCTACGATCTAAAAGTTGATGTTCGAATTACTTCATCTCGTCTTCATGTATTTCTCTCAGAGACAAATGCATTGTGACTGTACGACCCAGAGCTACAGGGAGTATATGTGAATGTATCACTAACCTGAGCATAGGCTTATCTGAAATTGATGTCAGTTGTATTTTTTTATATATTTAAGAGCTCAGAAATCCAGTTGCTGTTCTTATACTTCCATCATAATGGGCAAGACTAAATTCCATTAAAGGGACAACTGAAACAAAATTACCCTTGCTACTCTTTTCACTTAAAGCCAAAACAGGAAGGGGTTCTCAAGGCTCTGACAAATATATTGAAGACAAAACATACTCTTTCTAAATGAGGGCCTCCTACTTTGTATTTACATGAAGTCTCATGCTAAAAGGCACATTACAGTGCAGGCACATTTAAACTGTCACCAGGAAGCAAGTTATTTTGAGAAATACATGCTTCTTTTTGCATTTATTTTTCAGTTCAACATAATGGTTTGAAGAGTAGATTCAAATTTTCACATTAAAAGTCACTCTCCACTCCCTCAGAATGAATTCCAACTTTTATTTCAGTCCTCTCTACATTACTGCAGTTTAGCAAGTTACTTAAGGATGTATTTGACTACTTTCTCACACCTGTTTGTTTTTACTTCTGTTTGATTCCTTTCAATCAAACATTTCCTATCCTTTACTGTCCTTTTGTCACTGCCTTCTGACTAGTTCAATTATCCAAAAAGAGATTTAAATGGCATTTGACCACTCATGTCAACATTTTATTGCCTCCACTATCCATCATTAGTGATATGAACACAGATAATTGAATCATCCAATGGCTTAAATAACGACTTTCCCCAAAACTCAACAACTGTTTTCTGTTCTTTTGCATCAACTGACAAATATTCCCAGGTCATTTAGCAAGGTCAGTGACAAAATGGCTTTATTTAAAAGACATAAAGACATTGTTATAAGTCATATGGATAATTCAAGAAGTTTTACTAATACTCATTTGTTACAAAATCACATACCGGGTATTTCCTAACAAGTACTGGATTAGCCCAGAGATAGTATTCTTCTACCAGGTTTCTAGGGGATGGTAGCTAGAGTGCTATCCTTTATGTAGTACTGAACCCCACCACTTCAAGTCATTCATACCACACTTCTTTCATCATTGTAGAATAATACAGACTCATGCTCACTATTTGGCAGTTTTGTCTATCTACTGCATCGATAGAAATGGAAGCAAGGCTCTCCTATACGGATAACCTGGATATAAATATGAACTTAAAAATCCCATGAATATAAAGATGTACTGCAGCTGGTAACAGACTATCTTCTAAGTCACGGGACAGAACAGCCACCCTTGATGTATAAACTTACTATGCATTTTTAAGACATATTTCTATTTGCATCTATTTTATCATATCTTCTTCCCTATTCTTGCCATCTCCATGGTTATCAGAGTCCATCTTTACCAGTTCTTTCAGGTGCATCCCTTAAGAAGTCAGCAAAGAACACATCAATTTCAGGATCCAGCAAAGCTTTTGTTTCTTCAAATTCCTCCTGAACGAGTTTTGCCACAGCTGTGTCAAACCATTTTACATCTTCTGAGGTTGTGAAACGATCAGCAATAACACACTTACATTCATGCTTCCATAGTTTTAGCAGTACCTATATTTAAAAAAAAAAAAAAAGCACATTTCAGTCAGATTAGGCTTGTAACAAAGCTATGCGAATTTAAAAGCCATGCTTTTTTTTATTTTAAAATTATATTAACACTAGAAAAGAAACAGTAGTATTTTTGGTTTATTCAGGAGAGATACCTTGAGCTTCTCATTCTGCTCAATATCATTTTAAGCTTACATTCAGTTAACTGTGCAAGAAGCCTTAATCTAGCATTCCAAATCAGAGTGCATTTACAAAATTAAGATTTTATTTCCTTAGCCCTAAAACCATATCCATACCTGTTAACATGTTTATGCACTGACAAACCATTTTAACTGGTCATTAAGTAGAAGGTGGGTAGAAATAATAGCATCATGGCATGAATAATTTCAGGCCAAACACAGATGTCACTCCCAATACTATATCTAAAGTAGTTAAGAGAAAAAAATAATGTGTAACTGTTTATAGTATTTCTTCTCCAAATTCAATATACCTTTAAAGTCCTTCAGTTTGGTAACAGGAGGGAGAAGGAAAACCTGTCAGGTTCTTAATTCTAGCAGCACTGGGTTTAACCCTACACTATTACTACACAGTAGTAGAAAAAGTTAAAAGTACTCCTTGAAGACCTCTTGTTTGAGCCTACAGTACTTTGTATGAATGACACATACTATGTCAAGTCTCAGAACTAATATGTAAAATTATACAATCAGATTTCAAGCAACTGTTTGTTATACTTCAAAAGACATTGAGAATATATATAGATATAATCATCTTAGTGCTGTATATTTTTACCTTCAGAAATTAAACTCAATTCTAAAATTTAAATTTTAGATGTAGAAGAATTCAGGAGCTTATTCAACAAGCAGAGAAGTACACTAAACATTAAGTGATTATATAACCCAAAAAGTATAACAAATTTTCCATGATTACCACAAATATTGCTTTTCCAGCACTTCATGTTTCAGTGCTCAAATCACTAAATGACTTTTCCTTAAAACAATTAACAGAGAAATGATGCATAAAGCATTGAGCTTTTCTGGAAGACAGGTGGATTATTGAAAAAAAATATGACTATGACTCGTTACTGCTTCTTCCTTTTAAGCCATAAGCCAGATATTAGGAAGTGACTGAAAGCCTCAAGACACTAGTGGAGAGGGGGGAATTGTTTATTTTTTTAACCTATATATATTCATTTTCATTGGGTTAAAATAAGTTCATTGCTACTCATAATTTTCTTTGCTTGATTCTTTCAAAAAATTAGCATTTGTAATAGAACAGGTAGATAGAAGCAAACCTTCTGTCAAAAGCAGTATTTCTTGTTGTAGTTATGAAACAAAGATGTCATTTCAGTTGGTACTGTAAAAGCTGGACTAAAACATCTTTCCCTCCAAAAAAAAGGAGAAAAACTTCTTTAATTAGAAATTATATTTTCCTAAAGCAAACTCAAATGCCAAGAAGTTAGACTCTTCATTCTCTTTGCTACACTAATTATACACTAATAAGCCACTGACGTCCTGCACTTACCTTTGGTTCATTGATCACTTCTGATGTAGTGTTCAGCATTCCTTGCCAAATCCTTGAGAGGTCTCGAAGGTTGAAGACATAATGGAACTTGGCTGGTGTGGGCAACATTTTTAGCTTGGTAATCTGCCACAGCCTGCGTGTCAGTGGAACCAATTTGGATACTGTTTTCTTCACATCTTCTGAAAATCCCCGCTCACTACAATAGTGCCCTTCTCCAATTATACCTGTGAAAAAAAATTGACAAATGAAAGATTTTTCTAAGACACACTAGTGCAACACCAAGAGCTATGATCATCTTAAGTTTATTTTTCTTTTTTTAATTCCCAAAACCTTTTCTAATTTGTTGACATGGCTTTCCAGTCTTCAATCAAATCTTCATTCACCTGGTCTTAACACCATTCTGCCACCAGTTCACTGGGTATTTAGCTCTTAATTAACTGTGTGTTAAAAATGGGTTTTTTCTACCAAAATAGTTTCCACAGCCTTTCCATAGCTAATCTGTTCTCCAAGACCAATATGATCCTGTTGTTTGTGAAAGTCTAGTCATTAATCACTCATTCTTAGTACCAGTAGCACCTTAGCAACTCTCCAGCATTGTCACTAAAACCAGGTATGGCCTTCATGACATTCTTCCTAACACTTAGTATCCCAATAGATTCAGAGATGTGACTGGACCTGAAAAACTTACAGATTGTTGAAATTCCAGGTGGGGAGTGATTACTGAAGGAAAAATGCTGGTAAGCAAATCAGAGGGGGATTAAGCCTCAATTTTAATTATAATGTTTATAAATAGAGGGATGAAGAAAAATCAACTATAGTTTTTAAAAATGGAATGGATACAAAGCTAATTTCCCTTTACCAAAAATTTTGTCAATGGAAGAATTAGAAGGCAGAGTACAGTTGAATACAGAAAATTGTCTCTTCAGCCTCTGTGGAATATCATTGCGACCTCCCCCAGGGTGGATCATGGCAGCCAAAAACTGAATGTCCACAATGTTGGTAAATTCACCAGGCTTTTCCAGATTATACAGTCCATTCTGTTCCATCAGCTGCCTAACTATCTCATTAGTGACCTGTAAAATAACCAGGTATTATATACTAGAATATTATACACACAACTAAATTAAATACAAAACATATCTATGTACTTGAAAGACCTAATAAAGAATATATCGTTACTTTGTCTCCCAAACTTCTGCTTATTTGCTTCACGAGAAAAATGCACTGCTAGGAATAAACACATTTAGATCGTCCTTTTTATTGGTAATATCTATGGACAAAAATCCTAGGAGTAGAGGGGAATCCCTAGCTTAGAATCAATCCTTCATACTTCATTCTTGCTTGAATGCTGCACAATTTCCAATACTATTGTATTGGAAACACTTCTCCCTTTTAACACAAAATTTCCAGTTTGTTCTAATCGAGCCAAAACTGATACATCTTCACATGTTGCATTTGCTACCAAATATTTTGATGAAATTTCCATGTGTAACAATCACAACCACGGTTTTTCAATCTGCAACACAGAATTACTTCCATACAAAAGAATACAAGATTCCTTTGCTTAGTCATAAATAGACCCCCTGGCTTTTCTGTTTGACTAGATGAAAACATCCCACAGACAGTATATTATACGACTATACTTCTCTAGAAATTCTAACATTAGTTTCCAAAGCAATATACTTCAGAACAATCTTGCCAATGTACATAATGATTACTTGCATTTTTTTCTAAGCAGAGAAGTCACTTCTTACCTTTCCGCATTCACAATATTTTAATTATTGTCCACACAGCCAGTTTGCTATCACAATTTGTGTGCCAAAGGTTTTTTCTAATTAATTTTGATTAAAAATGACTGTTGCTAAAAAAAAATTGTTAAAATTATACAGGCATGTTCTAAGGAGTACTCAAACTGCTTCTTGTAGTCAATATATTTATTTTCATTCATGACAATATAAAATTAGACAGGTTCTTTAAAAAGACTGTTTAAAAATTAAGCTCTACATATCAAATTTACACCCTACTGCCTGATTGAGAAGAGAAGCCAGTTTTTCAGTGTAGCAATGAAAGAAAGAAAAGCTACTTTGCCTTCTCTTTTCCTCTTTTACAAACTAACCTGATCACCCCATTCGTTGATTATGGGCATATTCACATCATCAATGAAGACTGTCATCTTTTTGCCTGCAGGCGGACCATAAGTTGTGCCCATGCGCTTGTCCACATAACTTTCTATGGTACGCTGTTAAAAAGCAATTATTAGCACAGTTACAAAGACCCCTTCCTGTCATACATGATTCAATCATTTAAACACATTGATGGTTTTGTTACACAGACTTTTACTAAGGAAGGTTTAGACAAAACATCTGCTGGAGGTAATTGCACTAGTTCAACTACAATGTCTGAAATCTCATGCTAAACAGCATTAGGTTGGTATCAGATATAACAAATGTCTAGTGTAGACAATCATGTCTAACAGTTTCATAATTTTGAAACCATTTCGAACTTTTCTTTCATTTTATTCATTTATCAGTAAAATTGACAGCTACTAGCGATAAAGATTAAAAGTAATCATCTGCCAGATCTGAAAGATATGATTCTTGAAGACCTTTCTAGCAGACATCAATGTACTTCATAAAAGCATACAGAGATAACTAAACTCACATACATGAACAGATTTGATTAAGTAACTTTGCTTAACAGTAAACATATCACTACTTTTCTTCCCATCAACTTTCCATTGCTCCATTCTTCTTAAGGTCCAGTTTTTATTTACTCCATATCAAATGAAACCTCACTTACCCATGCATAGTTATTCTTTAGTGCAAATTTAAACATCCGCATTCTTACATTGTGCTGAGGCTCCTGTACAGTAGCCTGGAAAGCCTTCTTACAGAAGTGGCAGAGGTAAGAGCAAGTTTTCAGAATAATTTAAAAGCACATGTGTTGTAACAGACAATGTTTTGGTCTAGATGGCTATCAGAGTCTTGATTGTTAGACTTGCACACCTATTTCAGATGTCTTGATCATCAACAGACTATCATAATCAATAATCTTGACATCTATTTTTATGCAATTATACAAGATTTTTATAAAATAGATACACCAACACTACTTTTTGTTTCTATAGCCCAACGAATAGAAGGAGAACTACTAAGGAAAATAAGATCAAAATTACATACTTGTATATTAAACATGTTAATAGTTTCTACTATGCTATAGAGTCAGATGAGAGATGATGCATCAAGCTTATAGACAGCACTTCTTATTACAGCACAGATGGTGCTTTGGCTTGGCATATCAAACCACATTAAAAATATTTCCCATATATATTGCCAACGGGTTAAAGAAACTTGAAATAATTCAAAGTAACTCAGTAGAAATTTGGACAGGGAGTACAGTTCAGGATTTAAGTATTCATAGTTCTATTTAGAGCAGCTGCACTGCATGTATTTCTTTTTAAACGAGTAATTTAAGTTACCGAAATTTAAATTGCAGACAGCACTTTTTTTATGACAGATTGCTGTGGATAGCACTTATTTTACTCATGGCTTTTAGTGAAATCTGAGGGAACCCACTGACAGCTCTAACCAATTAGTGAGAACTGATACATTTGACATAAAAACATTAAACGAAATGAAGCAAATAATATGCACGGTACTATAATAGCCCAAGAACAGCTCAGTAACTACCAAAGAAGTTGAAGGGAACATGGTTTTTACAGACGTCTTTTAAATCATGTGTTAGGACACTTAGTCCTTTTGACCAGGTGCTTTTTTGTTTCTGCACTCACTTTCAATTAAATAAACCACTTTCACAACCATTCTCCTGGCAAATTCTCAGAACAATCTCTGAATTCAGTCGAGTTGTATTAGAAAGTGAATGACTACTATACCTGGAAAATTAATGGGGTAGTTGCAGATGAAAAATTCAAACTCTTAGCCATATGGCTTTCAGGGTTATATTTTGACATAAAACTTTTGATGATAACAGTCTTTGCAGTTCCTTGCTCACCAATTAGTAGGACAGCCTAGACAAAGACAACATTGAAATAAGATGAAACACAAAAGGTGGGTGTCTTGACAGTCTCAGCAATTCCATTTAGCTTTTAAACTGAAATGAAACTAGAAAAGTTACGTAAAGTGAATTCTCAATAAGGGACATGCAGAAGCAAAATAGTTAATGTCTCATATTCTTTTGCAGGCCTCACAAGTTAGAAATATTTGCAGTTAATGGCCACATCAGTCAGCATAATTTAACTAACAAAGGAACGGATTATTCGTAAAGTTGATTATTTGAAAACGGACGTACGGTCTAGAGCCTCAATATCTGAAAGATTTCAATTGCTGTTGTTATTTACCATATTCTGCCTATCTGACACAGTTTTGGTGAAGAACAGGTTGCATAATCTAAAGATACATAAACTCTGTAATTGTGCCATGTGGGCAGAGCTCACAGCAGAGTCTGGCACTCTGCTGCCCCATGTGCTACCCCAGCTGCAACAGCTACATGAAAAAACCGTTTCTGTTCTGACCTGATCTCAGCTGTAATTGTGGTTATTTCCACTACAGAAAGGATGGGTGAGGGGAAGATAAAGTCTGGAAGCAGTGAGTATTCAAGAGTTTAAGCATATTTACATGAATCTAGCTCCTGGAATCACAATTTTATGTTAAAAAAAAAGTTGTTCTTTTTCAATAATATAATATTTCACTTCTAATTCAAAAACTTTGTCATGTGTACTGTCAGTGCTATTTAAATGTGAAATATAGAAAAAGTACCTTGCCCTGTTTTGCGATGGTTTCAATAAGGAAATCTGTTCTCACATTGTCGACATTAGGCACAAGAATGGAGCCATACTCTGGAGTGCTGCTACTGGGATATACATACTCTTCAACACGTGTATTCCAGTGCATCCATTTACCTAATAAGAAAGAAATTAAGTTAATGTTTTAGAAATACAAGGCATCATTGCTTCTTTTATTTTCCATTAAGTTAACTCATCTGTCAGTGCCTCTCTCTCACATACAATAATCCCACTCTGTAAATTCAGACCAAAATTATAGAATCATATAATCATAGAATATCTCAAGTTGGATCTAAGATGATTGCTCCTCTTTCCTACATAAATTACGATAAGGATAAGGCTTGTCTATTTTTGTTCACTTGACAATTCATCGGCACAAAGTCCATGCATCTTTCTGTAGCAATATATCCATATTCTGATTTCTCACAGGAAACAGGGAAAAAGCTTTATGCAACACCAAAAGTAAAGTGTAGCTGTAAAACAAACTTGCTAAGGAACACAAAAGAAGGTAAGCTACAAAAAAATTCTGAGTTAATTCTCTAAAAGCAGCACAATTTTAAAATTACTTTTCAGTTTTATTCCATACCACCCAGCTGGGTTACTAACCATCAGATGCCACATAATAATCAAACATGGTATCTTCCCTGCCTTCTGGGATACAGGGAAGATCAAGTTTTATTGTTGCATGGTTTCGAAGCCAGTACTCCATTTTGCATCGGTCTTCCAGTTCCAGTAATGCTCCTACACTCCACATAAGAGAGAAGATGTATAGCCTTTCCAAATATTTTGGAGTCAATTCCCCTCCTTGCTCCTGAAAGATTAAGTTAGGGTTTTATTTTCAACAGTCTTAAAATTCTACATTAGTAACACCAGGTTAAAAGCCTTCAGTCATATTCAAATTTACTGACGTCTTCATCAATGAACAGACTGAATCAATATCATGTAGAGCACAAAATACAGAAAAGCATCCTCTAAATATCACTTTTAATCACCCAGTATAGCATTTGATTTGTTTAACTTCTAGTTTATAATCTGATAATAATCCATGCAAAAAAACCTTAAGGAAAACTGCTGTCTGATGCATACTCCAGGTCAGTGCTTAACATCAAATCCAAATGTAAAAGAGTGCACATCCTAGCTATTATTTTCTGAAGAAAAAGAAGGTACTCCTTACTAACCTGCATCTTCATTTATATTCCAAGTCATCACAGAATCTCCTCTCTACAAAACCTCATGACTTAAAATTACCTCCATTAGATTAAGTAAATATTAAAAAATCCACACTACTTTACCTTAGGTGGGATAAGGCCCTGCAGCATATTAATGCTCTGCATAATCACAAAGGCTTCCAACATCTCAGTCTTGTATTGCAGACACTGAATGCTGAAGCGGTATAAGTCTGGGAACGATGAATAATACAGCTGACGTAGAATTTCAGCTTCTTGAAAGGAATGTCTTTTCAAAAATCCCTGTTACAAAGCATGGTGAGAAAATAAATTTAGTTTCCAATGCAAGTCTCAGTAAATTCAACTAGTAATTCAAAACGTCTAGCAAGCATGGAAAGTTGATTTCTTTTGGGGGAAGCTCAGATTCCCTACCTGTTGGGCAGGGTTTGGATAGCAGAAGGTCAAACTTTACCCAAATACGCGTAATTCCTATTGCATGTTAATGGTGGACACCGAAGAAAAAAAAAGCACTTTAATGTTTTCAACAGCACAAAAATAACTTTTTTCAAATATTTTTTAATCACAATGGCTGTTTAATGTATATAACAACTCTGCAAAGAAATATCGTATGTACTGAACACAAGTTTGATTTATTCTGCACAATGTCAGTTTCCAGCAGTGATACAAAGTACCCCAGAAACAGCTGGCAGTTAGAGAAAAAAAATTCGGACTTAAGGGGAGATGTCTGCTGGTGTGTGTAGTGTTTTATTGTGCATCTCAGTATCTGTAATGCTGCATAAACAAAACCTATTTAAAACTACCTATTTCTTAAGATCACAGAATATGATTTGTTCTTTGATGCCTTTAGCTCGAAGTAGTAACCTGCTGCTTTGAGTTACCCAGATTTCCCTCATCTGTGTGGCAGAATGCTTCTCATTTATATCCCATGAATTTATCTCCTACATAAAATACACTCATCAGCAAAAACATTTGCAGATTCTTCCCCAAAATTCAAACCAAAATTTGGCACAAATTGAAATCAAATAAATTCAATTTAAATATAAGAAAGAACTTCTTTTGTTGTTGTGAGGGTGGTCAAACACTGGAACAGGCTTCTCAGTAAGCTTCTGGAGTCTCAAAACTCAACAGGACACAGTCCTGAGCAACCTACACTAGTTGACCCTGCTTTGAGTCCATTTAGTTCTATCACAACAGTAAGCAAATCCTCTGGTGAGCAATGTGAGATTAACATCTACTCTGATCTGCTAGAATATGTAATTTATTGCACTACAAAATAGATTTAAAGGGAGATGTACTGAAAGAACTATCAATATATTTTATTTATGAAGTAAAACAAAACCAAACAAACAACAAATAAATGTTATTGGCTCAAATGATAAATAACTACAGGTTGCAATTTTATAGCCAAATTTGGGGTGGGGGGGAGAGGGAGGTTGGAAGGGTTGTTTCATGGCTGAAATGAAAGTAATTTGTTCTGTGTTACCCTAAAGAAAAAAAAATAAATCCATGTTCTTTTTTCCTTTTGACTGTTGTTACCACCAAAATAAATTAAAAGCGTAAGGTCATGGATTAAGTGAAACTACTTTCACGCAACGCTTACTTCAACACAACTAAATTCAGTCTGCGTATCACTTTAAAGTGAGGAGGTAAATCATGACTGATAAAGCAAAATAAAATGTTTTTCTTTGGTTTTGCTATCTTTGCAGCTGAACTTATACCTCAACTTAAACTGCAACACTCAAGTTGTCTGCAAATTAACCAATGCAAGGAGACAGAGCTGTGAGAACCTAACATCAGTAGGCCCTATGAAGTGCTGTAAGTACAGAGAGGAACAATACATGCAGAACCTCATGGGAGCAACTGTCCTAGATGCATAATTTACACTTACATTTTCCCAAGCATCCATATTCGTTTAAAAAAAAAAAGTAAAGCCTTGCAGTAATATACATAAGGCACTTGTGTTGACTGCATGTATTTGTGCTAGTAAAACTCCAATAATAGCCAAATTTTTAGGAAACTTATAAAACACCTTTTTTTTCCTAACAAGAATACAAACACTTTGGACTTGGCAAAGAAACTTATCAAATGAATTAGTGATGACTCTCAAGTGTTGCTAAGTAGCTGTGATTGAACAGCCAGCTCCATATGATTTAATATCATTCTAAAGGGAAAGGCTCTAGGCACTACTACAGAAATATGGTAACAACCCCCTGCAGCAACCCTTAGTCTTTCCCAAGCAGCAAACCTCCATAGGCAACAAGTCACAGTACATGGGTGCCTCCATCAGAGCAGGGAGTTTTTGATGACAATCACACTCCTTTTCCTCTTAATTGGTTAAGGTTAAGCTGGGTTCTGATGCCTCCTCTAGTGGATCTTGCTGCTCCTCACCTGTCCTCAGGGCACTATACCTGACCTGCCATTTCAGATCTGCAGGTGGAAAAGAAACCTCATTTCTGTTGCCAGAAATCACAAGTTCACAGTCTTCCTCATCTTGACAATTTCTGTTCACCAAAGCTCTAAATGCAGTCTCTCACTCACTCT
>NW_009632618.1:12218-21395 GCF_000690535.1 Cariama cristata
GGGTTAGGGATCTTGAGTCTGCAGTGTCTCTGCAAAGACTCTGCTGATCTACTTATCTTCCCTGAAGGCACACAAGTCTTCTCATCCCTTCCCACAGCTCCTTCACCTGATAACTCCATGCCCAGGGCACATTTCCCCGGGGAGGGGGGGGGCGGTGTCCACTGTCTCCAGCCTCAGGAAGAGGCAGCAGGCACTGCCTGCCACTCAGAGCTTGGACAGCAGCATACTGTCTCTCTCTTGATTTCCATCTGTGCTGAAACCTGTAATACGCTAAGGACAGTTGTCCTAGGTAGTGCCACAGACCATGGCCCATGGCATGTCAACTTATTCTCCATTGCCAGACAAATCAGGGATTTATGGACAAGGAATTTGGTTATAGACAAGCAAGCCATATGAGACTTACAAGCATGAGAATCTTTATGGGTTAAAACAACAAGAAATCTGAGAATAATACACAGTAATCATTACAAAAGGCTTCCTCAACTACTAACATCTGAAAGTTAATACGAAGCCAAGTGTATTTTTATCTGGCTAGTTAAGCAACACTGTCTATATGAGCATTAGTTGTATTTTCCACAGGTATTCTATTTGATTTGGAAAATGAAGTGAGCGAATGAGACTGTGAAACATTCATTTTAAAAATTATTGTAAAAAACTTGTTAACGTGATATCATCTAGAAAGAAGGACAGTAAAATTCAATCTGTCAGCTCATAGTAACCTCTGAAGTTTTGTTCTTTTGAGTCTACAAACTGGGGGGTAAATATGTTATTAGGGCCTGGATGATGTTCTAATTTTATAAACAGGAAGACTAAATTATTCCTAGCTTAAAAATAAAGTTTAAAGCCCATACAAAGGAACATTAATTTGGCGTTATACAGAAGAAAGGTATAACAACTTGATTTTCATGAGAAGGTAATGAAGTAATTCTGTCTATAATCACTGGAATCAGCGTCTTAGCCAGAAGGAAGAAAGTTTTAATTTTTGATACTCATGAGACAGTCCATGTTTCATCAAAGCAAAATAACATCCAAATATATTCCCAATAAGACTGACTAAACAAGAAAAAAATAAAGAGAAGAGAAATGAGTATTTCTTTTAATTTAAATTTTTGGAAAGTATTAATTCTGAGGAGCCTACTTCACCAATAAATTTCTAAGGTAATATAGGGTTTAAGAATAAAAAAAAAATTATAAACCAACATTTTTTACTGCTATTGTCTCCAATGTCTTCTTAAAAGGGAAGAAAACTGGAATTAAATGCTGAAACTTTTGTTGAAAGATGTTACTACGGAACATTAGGTAGATTCTTGGGAACCCTTATATTTTATCCTTAGCAAGATACTTGCTACACAAAAAAAGAACTTAGTATGCTCAAGTCTCTAAATGTATCATTCACTGTATCATTACCAGCATTCAGTCAAAATAAGGATTTATTCTTTCCAGTTTTTGGAAGATGAAAGACAACATATACAAGAAAAAACTCACTTTATAAATCACTTTGAAATTTGAATATGTTATATGCTCTTCTATCCTCCAAACCACACCTATAACGTGTTCTGTTTTTTCTAAATTATTCATTCCATGCCAGACAGCAACCACTACTTGGTTCTTCAGACATTTTGCTTCTAGAAATGTTAACAGACAACTTACCCAGTTAAGAAAATCACTTTAAAAACTACATACTTTGATGATGCATTAATTTTATTTCTGTTTCTAAATCCCAACTGCAATTAACTTTAAAAAATACCAAGACAAGTTATATTTTCTTGAGGATTTCCAGATTCCTGAATCAGCCTGTTTACTCTTTTTTTCTTCCTTGGTCTGAAGCTGTACTAGGGGCTGCCAGGTAGTTGGTATTTTGACAACCATAAGTTGTTCTTCAATTGTATAAAATATGTTCAATTACAAATTCGTCTCAAAGTGAAATACCCATGTTTTTAAAGTATAATATGTTGACTGTGTTCCTGAAAAAATTGCATTATTCACTCTTTTATAAACTACCAGAAACATTGCCATATTAAATACTGACCTATAAGTTTATACAGTGTAAAAGCTATTTCATAGCAGAAGTCACAAAATTAGGTCCTAAAGTAACAACAACGAAGTGTTGAATAAGTAACCAGTAAAACTTTCAATATATAAACAATCACTTAACTATTGTACCTCGAGGATAGGGCTCCAGTTGAGAACTGATGAGCTCATGAATACCATCCCATTCCTTGAAACTGTAGCTGGAGAAGCATTATCAATATTATGAGGTTCAAAGACTATTTTGCAATTTGGTGCCATAGGTATCCGATCTCCATTTGCTAGTGTTAGAGTTCTATTATCATCCAGGACAGAATTAAGATTCTCAATCCAAATAGCATCAACTGGACCATCAAGAACTATCCAGATGTGGTCACCTATAATCCAAAATAACAGATAAAAATGCCTACAGACAAAGTTCTAGTTTCTTTCAAGGACCAGTTTTTTTCTCTATGCAAACAAATTTTGAACTAATTCTGAATTCACACACACACCTAGAATCTTTTAATATAATGAACATTTCCATCACTCAATTTCAATTAAGTACTTCATTTCATCACCTATTGATAATAATTATCCATTGCTCAGTATATAAAGTGTCATCAGCATAAGTTTGTAATGGTCTGAAACAGTTTTATGGATCCAGTCTTCAACACAGTAATAATGGTTTATTCCAACTTACATAAAACAATGTAAAGAAGATAGAAACTACAGATGTATTTAAAACCACCATTCATTTGTTTCCAAAGAGTTTGTGTAAATGTAGTGAACACTTGACAAAATCACTCTTTCAAATAGCATGCTTGATATACTGTAGAAAACAAAATTTTCCACTGAGTGAGAACGGTGAGCCATGCAAAGTCTCGTGACTGAAGGAGTGCGCTGCTGAGGAATGCAGAATACGATAAAGAACCACCAAAACAATAAGATATGGAGACTGATCTCCAAGCTGGTCTCAGACAGTTGGGGTCCAGAAACTTACAAAACTGTGTCCTTTAGATGAACTTAGCTCATTAGAATCTCATTATAATGCTAAAAACCACACCCCTAGGAGGAGATTTTAGATGCAAATTTAGGACTACTTTAGTGTAATGAAGTAACTAGGTAATGAGACATGCGCAGATGAATTTTTGTGATCATAGGTAACCAATCATTTGCTTTTGGGTAGTTTCTTCTTTGTTTCTATCTTGTATAAAAGCTGCCTTGCAATCTTCAAGGGTGTGCTAGGTTTTGTGGGACTACCACCTAGCACCCATCTCTGTACAGACATGGAATAAAATGCCTCTGCTCTGTGCATATATTGGCATATTGCACACCGGGTGAACGAATCCCACTTTTGGGACAACATGCTCACTTTCATAAGTAGAAGAGGTCCATTAGGGGAAGACTCTTGTTGTTCGTTCTCCTGCATGCAAACTTGATCCAGGTCCCTTTGAAGTTTTTCCAGCTCTTTCCATTTAGTAACAGAAATGCATCTTAAAGCCTGCCTCTGTTTCCTAGGGTCTGGGTCTGTCCTCCTCACCTCACTTGGGTACCGAGCAACAGACCCTAGCTGAAAAGGGTTCCCCGCTTCGCTTCTGGCTCCCTGTCCCTTAGAGAGTAGCCAGCCCTGCTATGCATTGCTAGATAGCCCTTTCATCAGAGATGGTCCCACTCTCATCCGACTTCAGAGTAAGTCCTTACTGTCTAGCCCTAGGTGGCTCGGTGCATTGCTAGATATGAATCAAGAAGGTCCCAGATGAGAAACTTTCTCACCTCTGAGGCAAATAGTTTTATATTTAGAGGCTTTTCATAGCTACAGTGCAGGCATCTCAGGCATGAGATGGTCTGGAGTTTGCTTCCTAAAGAGACATTACAGAAGTAATGTGAGTGTGCTAATTTATATTTCATGTTGAGGGGAAAAATAGAAAAATCAACAGTTCATGCTAAGCTACATTCTCAAGGGTGCTACATTTCTAGATTTGAAACAAAACCAACAAAATTAAATCCAAAAGTATCTTCTATTTTCAAAGTACCTGTGTCCTTAAAGACTAAGAATTTTTGTACGAAAATTGACAGTGCAACAAACGTTAGGATTTGCTCTTTTTTTTTTTTTTTCCTTTAGTCCTTAAGGCCTAGTGATAAGGTCACATTCTAATATTCAGACAAAACAAGGAAGAATCTATCCAGCATCAAACTATGAAGGCCTCTCTTTTAGTTAATATAGCAGTTTAAGAATATATGCCAGCATTATTTTAGGCAGAAATTGGTTGCCTAAATAGAATTATCTAGTGCCATTTGAGATGGACTATGGTATGTGGAGGGCTAGCAGGTATGACACAGAGGAGATTCACACCCTTCTAGTACAGCAGCTGGAGACCAGGTACAAATCCTAACGGCACCAAAATTTTTTATAGTATATCAGTGTTGGGGGAACTGAATCTTACCTTCCACTTCTCTTCCATACAAGGGCCTGTCATTTGAAAGACAGGGATCAGCAAATTCAGTGAAACAGTGATTGCTACACTACACAGTTTGAACACAAATTTTTCAGAATAGATACTATACAACACACAGAACCTCTTGCAGCAATATTCCAATGCATCCATGTAAGTAAAAAAAAAAAAAAGTCTACTAATGTGCTTTAGAGAGATGTCCTGCAGCTTAGTTTGTTTTGCAGGGAATAGTTTTTCATTATACCTTTCTTGGCTCTTAAAGTTTTTCTCCAGAGTGTTGAAAATATTCCATCTGTCCAATCATTTGTTGCCACATCGAGACGACCAAACATTTGCGGAGCAGTTATAGCTTTAGGATTCATTCTCATTTCACGATGTGGCTGTCCACAATCTATGAAGACAGATCATCGGTTAGTTTTGGTATTTCTTTTCAACACAAATTCAAAATAATTACACCCAAATGTAGGGTTTAATATGCATTCACCATCGTAAGAAGTTATGTATTTACTTGGAAAACTTATCTCTTGCTATACATCAATACTTATTAATTGGAGCCATCAAAATTGAAAGTAGAAAAAAATTCTGAAACTTTTGAAAGTACAATTCACATTTCATAGACTCGTCAGGAACAGAAGAGCAGCAAGATAAAATTTATTCAAGGTTTAGTTTAATATTTTGAAGGCTTATCAAACAATAGAGCTTTAAAGCCTTTGGTTTGGATGTACTTTTTTAAAAACCAGTGGCTAAATACCAGACAGATGCTCCACATGACTAATTGGGGTTTTTTTATTTTCCCCATTGTGCACTTGCATATATCTCAGAATAGGCAAAGTATATGATATTGGCATATCCCTGTGAAGTCTCTTCACCAGCTAAATTCTATCTAGCCAAATCATGATCATATAACATTTCTATTTTCCTCATTAACAACAGCTTAGAAACTCCTATGCCAGACATCTTTAGAAAACCCAATATTAAAACTTAAGAAGATGTTGAAAGAGCAAGCTAAAAAAGGCTTATTTTAAAATCTTAAGTATAATCAGAGTTCACAAACATGCAAGATAGAAGCCTGGCAAATCATGTAGTTTTACATTTCATGAGGTTATGCCAGAAGATCAGCTTGAAAAAAGTATTGTGGCAGTGTTATCTTGGTAGTAGTTCACATCTCAGTGCTACAGAAATATAAGAAGATAGTGTAATGCAACTATTTGTTCTTTTGCTTTTTTTCCTAAATGGAACAGCCATTTACGCTGCAATGTAGAGCTTACAGTGTTTCTTAAGCACACTAATGTACTGCATGCATGAGAGGCTGGTTGAACCTTTTTTTACAGAAACTATCCATTTCTGGAAAATTGTATAAGCAGCCTGCTGAAGCCTGTGAAATGGGGTAACACAAGCGCACCTCAAAAGAGAATTTTTTCTCCCCCAGCTATGAGTTTTTAGTTTAATAAGATCAAATAGAAGTTCTTCCACTAATATTTTTGTTTAGAAATACAGAGGAGAAATACACACACTCCTCAAGCCTCCAGCCAGGACACAAAATGAATACTCTTGAAGGCTGTCACTGCCTAAACCATGAACTATCTCCTAGCAAGTAACAGTAGTTATTTTATACTGTACATAAATACACTGTTTTGTGAACTGTGTTCAAAAAGGACTAAATACTTATGTTTAGGGGAAGGTTTCAGCATTATTTCAGCCAAACCTGGGAGATGCTTTAATCACTTGTCCAGGCTGTCTACCCAGACAGTACTCCTTTTTCTCAATGTTTCTATAATAAGAACTTCTGCTATAAGTATTATAATATGGTAAACAGGATATATATTAAGTGACTTTGAATGTCAGACATTTTTAAGCTTTTAAAAGATACTGCCACAATAATTAGTATCACAACACACAAACTGAATCTTCCAGTAATATATTCTCACAGTGAAGTAATTGAGGTTGTCTATGAAGAAACAATGTAGTTTAAAGCTTACAATATAACAGTTTAATAACAGTTTACAGTATAAATACTCACATACCTGTCATGGCTCTCATTAAAGTGTGAATGCAAACAGTTTTTCCTGCACCACTAGGTCCTAGTGTCATCAACCCATGCCTTACTCTCTGAGTTTCAAAAAGCTGTATAACTTTCAGTTTCCAAGGAGGATGACAAACAAGTCCAGCTTCCTCCACCTATAGACAGCAAAAGAAAAATCAAATTACTATTATTTTAGTGCACAAGAGGTTTTGCTGTTTTTTAAAAAAAAAAAAAGAAAAAAAGAAAAAAAAAATCTATCCTCAGCAGAAGACCACAGTCTTCATAAAGATTTTGTGTATATAAGAAACTGCTTGGAAAAAGAAGGGATATTCAGAAAAATAAAAGATAAACTTTTTTTTTTTTTTTAGTTTTTCTTAGAGTTAAAATATAATTTTAAGGAAAAGCCAACAATTTTAGAAACACTTTTGCTAGGAATGTCTTTCATAGCCACACAGCGTTTTCACTTGCCTTTCAGTACAGCTATCTTTTGATAATGATGATGACTTCTGTTCCTAAATGCTTAAAATAGCCAAAAGTTTTTCTGTAATACATTTTGTTAAATATTTCTCAGTGTACAGACAGACCTCTGAGTAGCTTCTTAATATCATGCTTCTAAGAAAAGACATGATGTTTTAGAATCAAATATCATATGCTTGTTTACTACTTTTTACTAGTTCCAAGCTTAAAAAAGTTTTCTTAACCCGGGTAACAGACAGCCCTACTAGACCTGATGGTCACCAATGGAAATGAGCTCACTGGTGATGTCAAGATTGGAAGCAGCCTGTGCTGCAGTGATCACACACTGGTGGAGTTCACAGTCCTGAGGGATAAGGGTCATGTGAGGAGTAAAGTCAGGACCCTGACTTTCAGGAAAGCAAACTTCCAGCTCTTCAAGGAGTTAGTCAATAACATCCCCGGGAAACTGCCCTCAGGGACAAGGGAGCAGAGCAGAGCTGGCAGACCTTTAAGGACGCTTTCCATAGAGCACAAGAGCTCTCGATCCCCAGGTGTAAGAAATCAGGCAAAGAAAGGAAAAGACTAGCATGGCTGAGTCATGACCTGCTGGTCAAACTAAAGGGCAAGAAGGAAATGCATAGGCAGTGGAAGCAGGGACTGGTTATCCTGGGAAGAGTATAGGGACACTGCCCGGTTGTGTAGGGATGGGGTCAGGAAGGCCAAGGCTCAGCTGGCACTGAATTTGGCAAGGGAGGCAAAGAATAGTAAGAAGTGCTTCTTTAGGTACGTTAACCAGAAAAGAAAGGTTAAAGAAAGCATACCCCCTCTGATAAGCAAAACTAGGAAGCAGGTAATAACAAATGAGGAGGAAGGTAAGGTACTTAACAACTTTTTTGCCTCAGTCTCCACTGGCAACCTCACGCCTCATGCCTCCCAGGTCAATGGACCACATGGCGGGGACCGGGGGGTGCGGGGGGCAAAGTCTCTCCCACTGTAAGTGAAGATCAGGTTTGAGACCACCTGAAGAACCTGAACATACACAAGTCTATGGGACCAAATGAGATGCACCGAGTCCTAAGGGAATTGGCTGATGCAGTTGCTAAGCCACTCACCATGATATGTGAAAAGTCATGGCAGTCAGGTGAAGTCCCTGGTGACTGGAAAAAGAGAAACATTGCACTCATTTTTAAAAAGGGTAGAAAAGAGGATCCTGGGAACTACCAAGCTGTCAGCCTCACCTCTGTGCTGGGGAAGATCATGGAACAGATTCTCCTAGAAGCTATGCTAAGGCACATGGCGGACAGGGAGGTGATTTGAGACAGTCAGCACAGCTTCACCAAGGGCAAGTCCTGTCTGACCAACCTAGTGGCCTTCTATGATGGAGTGACTGCATCAGTGGACAAGGGAAGAGCCACGGATGTTATCTATCTGGACTTCTGCAAGCCCTTTGACAGTCCCCCACAACATCCTTCTCTCTAAATTGAAGAGATACGGATTTGACGGGTGGACTGTTTGCTGGATAACAAATTGGTTATCTGGTTGCATCCAGAGGGTAGTCAATGGTTCAATGGCTCGACGTCCAGATGGAGATCAGTGACAAGTGGTGTCCCTCAGGGGCCCATACTGGCACCAGTGCTGTTTCATATCTTCCTTAATGACACAGACAGCGGGATCAAGTGCACCCTCAGCAAGTCTCCAAATGATACCAAGCTGAATGGTTCAGCTGACACGCGTGAGGGACGGGATGCCATCCAGAGGGACCTGGACAAGCTTGAGAAGTGGGCCTGTATAAACTTCAGGAGCTTCAACAAGGTCAAGTGCAAGGTCCTGCACCTGAGTCGGGGCAACCCCAGGTATCAATACAGGCTGGGGGATGATATGATTGAGAACAGGTCCATGGAGAAGGACTTGGGGGTACTGGTAGATGAAAAGCTGGACATGACCCAGCAGTGTGCAACTTGCAGCCCAGAAAGCCAACAGTATCCTGGGTTGCATCAGAAGAAGCACAGCCATCAGGTCAAGGGAGGTGATTCTGCCCCTCTCCTCCGCTCTGGTGAAACCCTATCTGGAGTACTGCGTTCAGTTCTAGGGACCCCAACACGAGAAGACATGGACCTGTTGGAGCAGGTCCAGAGGAAGGCCACGAAGATGATCAGAGGGCTGGAGCACCTATCCTATGAGGACAGGCTGAGAGAGTTGGGGTTGTTCAGCCTGGAGAAGAGAAGGCTTCAGGGA
>NW_009632618.1:21568-34589 GCF_000690535.1 Cariama cristata
GAAACACTGGAACAGGTTGCCCAGAGAGGTGGCAGATGCCTCATCCCTGGAAACATTCAAGGATAGGCTAGACAGGCCTCTGAGCAACCTGATCTAGTTGAAGATGCCCCTGCTCATTGCAGGGAGGTTGGAACTAGATGACCCTTAAAGGTCCCTTCTAACCGAAAGCATTCTATGATTCTACTAGTTTCAAGCTTAAAGAAGTTATCTCACTGTAATGGCATTACTGTTGCTTGTGAAAGTGACTCAGCTGGAAGTGAACAAGAAAGTTTTTAGGCAGTAGAGAAAAGTTACAACTATTTTGTAGCACACTATGTTTTTGACAGCCAAAAAAAATTCTAAAAACTCAAGATCATGTTAGAAAAGTGAAGCTTTCAAAATAATACTTATATTTTAATTCAAGTATAATTTGTTTTTAAATTACATTCCACAAAAAATCTCAGAAAATATTATCAGTAAAAAGAGGAGTAACTTCTTATTGATAAGATAAAACTCAGCTTTTACAATTACTGTCATGTAGTCAGTTAGAACCATGGAACTGGCACTACCACTTGCTATATTACTTGCATATCAAAGCTCATGTCGGTTCAACTTATTTTTCTCTCTCTGCAAGGAAGTCAAGAACAGAAGGCAGCACAACATGAATTCATCAACAGCAACCATGAAGCATACGCTGCCACCAGCTCCTCATCTCCATGAAGAACACCACTGTTGAAGCAACGGAGTTTGCAAAGCACAACGAAGACATCAGAAGCACCATTTTCATGGATACACAATAAAATTCTGTTATCATTTACATCTTAACAGCTCTCACAGTTGACACCAAACCACTCAAGCTGCCTTTCTTTCCAGTATAAAACATAGCCTTCTGACTTGTTTCCAGAGTCCATGTACATAACAGTAACACATCCAAAATCTAATGATGCACCAACAGAACGTATCTGAACCGATTTCTCTCTTCACACAAAACAAGACTGTCGCTTTAGCTATTCCTTTACTCTGATCCAATATCATCCGTGGAGACTTATCTTTTTTTAACAATTTCTAATGCTTATGGATTCTATAATAATCTTGTAGACTAGGTATTTCCCTTATCAAAAAAGAAGTATGTTCACAAGCAGATTTGACATGTTCCCAAACAATCCTCTGTTAACAGTTCTACCTAGGTACTTGGTCTGGTTGGAATGGAGTTAATTTTCTTCATAGTAGCCCATGTAGTGCCACATTTTAGATTTATGATCAAGACAGTGTTGCTAACACACGAGTGTTTTGGACAGTGGCGAACTGTGCTTGCACTGCATCAAGGCCTCTTTTCTCACACTGTTCTGTCAGTGAGTAGGTTGGGAGCGGGCAAGAGTTTGGGAGGGAACAAAGCTGGACAGCTGACTCTGACTGACCAAAGAGATACTCCATACCATAGAATCATGGAACAGTTTAGGTTGGAAGGGACCTTTAAAGGTCATCTAGTCCAAACCCCTGCAGTGATAATGTCATGCTTAGCAATAAAACTGGGGGGAAGTTTCTCCAAAGTAGCCATTGCTCAGAGACTGGCTGGGCATCAGTCTGCTGGTGGTGATGCTTTTGCATCACTTGTTTCTTTTTTTTTTTCCTTCATTTATTAAACTGTCTTGATCTAGACCCACGAGTTTTCTTCCCTCTCTTTTCTCCTTCCAAATCTCTCCCCTAACCTGCTGCAGGAAAGCGAGCAAGAGACTGGGTGTTAGCTTAGCTGCTAGCTGGGGTCAACCTACCACCACATATAAACACAGAAAACATTTTAATTCAGGTAATGACTATTTCCTCATTATGATATTCTCCCAAGAATTCCTGCCTGCCTCCCCCAACAAAAATAGTCCTAACTTGATTCTGTCCTAACCTAGCTGTTCTCATTGTACTGAGTCATTATAGTTCTGAAAACACAGAAAAGAGGTCCATTCAATAAAACTTTGATTCACTTCCAAGACAAACAAGACCGCCTACCATTTCTAGTTTCTCCAGATTCTCAGTTTTAGCAATATGAGAAAAATAGGCCAAAATAAGCTAACAAAATTTCCAAACACTGTCATAGCACTAAAAATGCAGCATGAGATCCCTAGATCTGAACTTCTGGTAAATTTTGGTTTATATAAGATAATCACAGTGCCTAAAGCTCTCCAGGTTTCCAACACTGCTTCAGTACGAGCTGACATTACACCCTACTTACAAGCAAGTGATAATGGTCTGTTGTTAAAAGGGCTAACGCTTTCTATGTCTGGCTTCACAGATCACCAACAGTAGCGCTATGAAGACCATGTTATTAAGAACCCTTTTTGATTTATTAGGAAATGACAATTTAAAGCATAAGATTGAAGTTCTTCATAGTTTCTCCTAATAAAAGCTTAATTCGTGAGTTCTTTTTTAAAGCCTACTGTATAAACTACAGAAAGCAAAACAGTTTTATAAACATTAGCTGATGATTCAACTCTTCCTTGTTAGGAAAGTTAGAAGCAGACCTCTTTATTTGTATCTAACCATATTAAATACAAGTAAACAAAAAGCCATATACTCAAATTCTTGAGAAATGCACATTTGATTTCCAAATTTTTCATTTTTGCCTTTTTTTTAATCTGTTTTTTGACATTTTTATTTCTCTGTCTAACTGTTAGACAATTATCTGAGGAATTATCGACATTCTGCAGGAAAGTTTAATAGAGGTGATCATTTAAGTGTACATACTTCACAAGCCTTCTACATCCTACTGATGTTCTTAAGTTGGCCCTATTGAAATGTTCCAAAAGATCTAATGGGAGACGAAATAGAAGAAATGTAGGTAAATCTTTTCTCAAAATCACACTCGGATTGTTAGACCTTATACAAATATTAAAACCTGGGTCACATAAGGCAAGCGTATGGACATGCATTTTTCAAACTGGTCACCACAAATGACTCACAAGAAAACCACAGGACACCACAATCACAATTCAGTAACATTCTTAAGAATAAGGTTAATAATAATACATCAGTGGTAAAAATTTATGGAAAAGTTTACTCTTCCTCTAAATAGCAAAACATTAATATTACCAGCTGGGTAGATTCAACACCAATCATTTTCTTAGATGTCACATCATGATAGTTATGTCACAGCAGCACAGATCAAGACAAATATTACCTGTTTGTCAATGGCGGCTTCCAGTTCAGGATAGCCTTCTTTATCAAGCTGGATATCTGGAAACAGATCTTCAATTAGACTCAGGAATAAGGGTTCATCTTCATCAATCTAGTGAAAATTGGGGGGAACCACAGATTAAAACCTTTCTTTTTAATTCTAGCATCCTAAAAACCAATCCCTAACTCTTGCAGAGCTAAAGAAATATTTGAAAACATAAGGAATCATCTATGGTAATCCTCTAGGTGCTAAACACTCTAGCAGGACACAGCAGAAGGAGATCATGTGATGCTTCCAATATTCAAAAGTTATTGAAATAAATCACTAATACACAGATTGAATTTATTAAAGTAGATTTTAGCAATAACATTTATACAAATAGTAAATTATTTATCTAAGGTGCTAAAAAAGATAATAAAGGAGATGAAGTATCACAGCAACAGAAGAGGTTTTGTTAGCTATTTAAGACAGATGAGACGGTACTCATTACTAAGAATAACAGATTATTTCAAAAGAGTAACTAAATACTTTAGGTCAAAGGTTCTAAAGAGGTTACTACATAGACTTCTACTTGGTCAATTATTTCTACAGGTAGCAGGGGAAATGTGTAAAAAAAATTAATCTGAATAATTCAAGGTGGTGGTGTTCAAGCCGGGTAGGCAGCCAAGCAACACACAGCCCATCACTCACTGCCTCCCTAGCCCCATACAAGGTACTATGAAGAAAATTAACTCTATCCCACACAGAACCAGTACCCAAGACTATCCAGAGAATGCAACATTTCCAAGCCAGTTTCAGTGTAAAGGCCACATCCAATCTTCTAGTGATCACCTTAACAGATTTAAATTGTATTTCAAAAAAAAAAAAAAAAAACAAAACCCAACACATAGCCTCAAAGTGCATTTTAATTAATTTACCAGGCCCTTGGAACTTACTAGTTTAGACAGATTCATGTCTCTCAGTACACGCATGACAATGGTAGATTCAGTATCTGCAGGATTCGCTCTTTTTGCTGCTCCTAATGTACGCAGCACTGACAATATATTCCGCAAGCCAAAATCATAATGCACCTAGAAGATATGCAAAGTTTGGGAAAATTTTCCCTGAGGTAACAGAGATGAAACAATTCTTATTTATCATTCAAGATACGGATATGTATGAGAAGTGGTACATGTGGTACAAATGCCTTTTAACATCCAACAACTACTCTTTGGCTGTATGACTATGGGCAATTTCATTCCTCACCTCTGCAACCACCTACTAAACTGCAAGGTATGACAGACAAAAGAAATGTGATCACAATCACAAGTCTGTGAACCAAGATAAGATTGCCAAGGACTATTAAGAAATAAACTAGCAGTAATATTTTGAATTCTCTGTGGACCTTGGAAACTGACTTTATTTGAGAAACATCTAAACAAGCACAGACAGTACAAACCAAATGCCTCTCAATCCACTCTATAAGACCAACTAATATATAAGCCCTTTGCCTTAATCGTCACCATTCATTAAAGCTAAACCTTAATAATAAGCCGTGTTCTGAATGATAGTCCCATTCTTGAACAAATAACCTGTAGCAGGAGTTAATCCACTAGGACAGCAGATGGTTGCACTACTAAACTGCAAGTGTCATTTAGCTTACTTAGTGAACATGAATTTTTCCATTTTCTTCACACAGATACTAATAACTTGTGACATCATATATAGTTTTTCCCTAAGATAATTTTTTCTGATATGAAAATAATCACCTGCTTTGACAGTTGTTCTTCACACAGCTTGTACAGTGTGAAGAATTTCCTTGCAAGTACAACATTAGCAATGAAACCACAACTAGCCAATTTAACACGAATTATGATTTGACGATCAGGAACCATCATAGCCACCGAACGGAAGTTGATCTTCAAGTTTTCAGGAAGTTCTTGCCGTCCAGCATATCCTGGATTCTGGAGAGAAGAACAGGCTTTGAAGTTGACTGCACCTTGCACAAACAGAAGAATCAGCAAGGAAACATGTAATCTGGTTAGACAAAACCAGCTTTTTGGCTTTAAATCACATGTAAAAATGAACTGCCATGCAGATTTACCACCATACCTCTACAGTATTTTAGCCTTTCTTATATCCATGAGGTATGAAAAATGTTCCACCTAAACACTTCAAATCTGTATTTGTCTTATAGGTCCTGTTTTTACTGGCTACTTCTACCTATATCTCTATGGCCACTTTTCTGTATTTGTAGCAAAAATCATTCTTTGGGAACCAGAATGTAGCATGCAGAAGTAATCTGAGATTGAGATAACAACTTGTATTTACAATATTGGTTACATTTGTTAATTGCATGTGCTTGATGTCATTGAAACAAGACCTTGTAAACTGTCTTTGTAGTAATGTTCAGTGTTCTCAAACTGTCAGTGAGTTCCAAGAGCTAAGTAGGATAAGAGTTAGCAAGTACATTTAACACACCAGGTTAGAAGCAATTACTGTACAATCAACATTGGCATATTAGAAACCTACTGAATACCTACCATAGTAAGAAAGATGCCAAATTCTGGGTTCATTTCCACATTATCTCCATCAGTAAAAATAAAACTTCTTTTACGTTCCTTCTTACACGTCAACACAATTGCAATTTGCTGTGCAGCTACTGATAATACTGGTAAATCAATACGATTGAATTCATCAAAGCAACCCCAGGAGCCAGACTGAGCAAGACCTTCAAAGAGAAAAGCAACTAAGCATCTGACCATTATGTTGTTAACCTCATTTTGGTGCAATTCATAAGCCAAAAATCAGGTTAATCTACCTCAGGGGAAAAAAAAAATAATTGTTGAGGGCTGAGAAAGGGACAAGTAGAAGACTTTAATTCTTTTTCAAGCAAGAATTAACAAAGTTCCAAAAGTCCTCAAGCTTGTCTAGGATACTACATCCTTTGATTTCTGCTCCTTCTCTCAGTATCTTGAATGTTTTCCTGTTCCTCCCTATCCCCCCAAAAAAATCCCTGCAATAAGTCTATGAAAATATGATGGGTTGTCAATAGCTTATTGCACAGACTAAAATGAACAACAAAGTTGCTTTCATCTGGAAAGAAGTTAGGGGGCAGTCTGTGCCAGAACTGCATTCTTCCTTGGATATTTTGGGGAAAATGAAACAAAAAAATCATCAACAGAGTCACTTGCAACAATACCATAGTCAAGGACCTCCACTTGACTTCTAATTCAACATCTGCCATGACTGACAGTTATCAATTCCAAGTGCCTAGAAAAAAAAAACCTGTGATATGCATGTAACTTCAGTGAGCTGTGCCAATTGTTTTTTTAACAAATACAGTGCTATTCATGCACTTCAACTGATAAGAATTTTGACATTTGAAGGGGACAAAATACTGAAATCAGAAGCCAACACATTCCACTAGTTCAGTAACAAATTTCACAGCTTTTTCTTTTTGTACTGGCAGTCCTCTGATTATTTTAAGTGTCTTTATGTATCCTTTCATAAACTGTCTTATGTTTTCAGACATTTCCATTTCTTGGAGACAGTGCTGCAAATGTATTTTACATTCATAACAAGATATTGATTACTTGCATTTATTAAAAGGCTGAAAACCACTTGCTGATTATGTGCTGACCTCGTATTATAAAGATGTTCTCTTAGCATTTGTAACTTTCACATAGTCCATAGAATCATGATCACAGAATATCCTGGGTTGTGGACTCCTGAGGATCAAGTCCAACCCCTGACTTCACATAGGGCTACCTAAAAGTGAAACCATATATCTAACCATGTTGTCCAGACACTACTTGAACACTGACAGGCTTGGGGCCCTGACTACTTCCTCAAGGAGCTTGTCCCAGTGATTGACCACACTCTCCATTAGAACATTTTCTTAATACCCAACCTGAGGTTCACCTGATGCAGCTTCAAGCCATTCCCTCATGTCCTATCATCAGACACCAGAGAGAAGAGACCTTGTCTCTAAGCTGAACAAACTGTTCCTCATAAGTCATGCCCTCTAGTTCTTTCACCATCTTTGTTGCTCTCCTTTGGACATACTCTAATATTTTCATATGATTCTTACATTTTGGTCCCAAAACAGCACAAAGTACTTGAGGTGCGGCCAGTCCAATGCTGAGTATACTGGGACAATCACTTCTTTTGATTGGTTAGTATATCGTGCTTAATGCACACCAGGATACAGTTGACCCTTTTGGCCAACATTTTACCTTTAGTCCACATCTTACCTTTGAAGATCCTCCCAAGTCCTCGGAAATCCATCTGGTCTGAACAGTTGAAGACCACTACGTATTTTCCAAGGCACCGGCCCATGTCTTTGATGGTTTCAGTTTTTCCAGTTCCTGCAGGTCCCACAGGTGCTCCACCCATGTTCATGCCTAAAGCTTGAGCCAAAGTGATGTAACATCTAAAAGGCAATAGGTTATCATCACCTAATGGGCTGCAGTAGAGAGTTTTCTGTATAGTGCCAGAGGAACTTACTTAAGTGTGTTACATGAGGAAGGTCTGATTTAAGGAGGCAAAGAAACTGCTGAAATGATATGTCTCTAATTACAATTTAAATCAGTAAGAAGGAAAACCCTTCACTCAGCCTCTGATGCAGGTAATACTAAGGTTCGTCTCCTCATATATTAAGTGGAATAACAGGTAATCCTCAATAATCAGCAACATGGAAGATCACAAGAAGGGAAGAAAGCAGATACAGAGATGCTGCCTAATATAGTTTGGTTAGTTTTGTTCCTGAATTACTTTAATTGAAGTAGTTCTGAACTACATTATACTGTGGCATACAATAATGAAAGACAGCTAACCTTTCTTTTCTCATCCACCTTTAAAATTTGATCATACAGCGCATCCTATTTTCAAAAATTAAACTTCTATGTGTAATGCAGTAAAACACTAGCTAACAATTATATCTAAAGAGAAGCTCTAGAATTTGATGTGTGGAATAGTTAAATTAAAAATTTTTTTTTAAAAAAAAAAAAAACACCCAATGCCCCTATTTTGCCAATGATAGCTTATAAAGCATTCTTTGTGTTATTCCAGTTAGGTACGCAGACCTCTCTGTTAACAGGACTGCAATTCTTTCAACATCCTTCTAGATCAAAGACCTCCAAACTATTGCAGCTGAATAAAACTGTTTTTCCTATCTATTCTTCCTTATCTCTTTTCATTAGCTTGCCTGTAAACACTTATTTTTGTCCTGCATGTCTCTCTGCATCTTGTGTCTGTTGGATGTACCTGATCCTCAGGTACACGAGCCTCACATACATGAGAATCAGAGTCCCATACATCATATATGTGGGGATCACACAAGTATGCAGCAGAAATTAAGCTGGAAGTTACTCATATTGTAAGGCACAGAAACAAAAATATTCATGTAAAATTATTGACTTTGATAAGACTGTGAAGGATAAACTCTGCAGAGTTCTATTTTGCATCCAATAGGAATGACTAAATTGTTCTTGTAAAAGCCTAGGTTTGCTGTCGAAGAATAAAGGAATAAAATAGTCTTTTTCACCTGTCTGTAAGAGGTGTTATGACAAGCCTGTCAGTACAGCCCAAGAATTCATTCTGGTATGTGAAACCCACATCAGTGATCTTAATCATCATTTTATCAGAGTCTTCATTAAAATAAAATCTACACTGTTTCAGCCACTCGAAGTCTGTAGGGCTCTTGATATGCATGCAACACTAAGAAAAGAGGAAAAAAAAGGCTAGCTGTGATATTCACAGTTAACATTTACTTTCGCATTTATATTATCTCATCTAAGTAATACTGCAAAAGCAGCACTGCAATCACAATGAAAGGCATAAAAAACAGCTAGTAACACAAGAATATTGGAGACCCTATCTTCCTTTTTACCACAAAAATTGCTAATGTGTTATTGCTGTCCCTGAAACCCATACTAAGGCAAAGGAACTTTAGGCTTTAGATAAGTGTGTAAATATTCTAAATACAAACGAACAGTTCATAAGCCTCAAACAAAAGTCATTAAGTTCAGTTAACATTAAAACCACCATTTCTTTTACCTCTACCACTTCATTTTTACATATGAGTAGGAAGCACATAATGTGATAACTGATTTTAAAAAAAGTCATGAGAGTTGTATGAAACCACTTGCAAATTGGAAAAAAAGTACTTCAAGACATTGTCATGGTGTAGATATTAGTTAAGAATTCAGTTGACCAACTGAATTTTAAACAGGATTAAAAAAGATGCCCTGCAAGTTATATCTAAAAATTATACTTTACATAAGATGATTATAACTAGAAACAACTGGTTCTACAACAAAAAGAAAGATGCCTGCCTATCAGCAACAGGTTAAAACTCTGTAATTCTTTTCTCAGCTTAATTTCTGAGTCAGGTCCAGAGCTTCCTATAGGTAAAGAGTATGCTAGCTTTTAAGTTTGATTGTTAAGCAGTAAATGCTTTCATTTTCCTAATTTCAGTATCTTATGGCAGCATAAGAAGTTGTGAAGTGAATAAATAAATCCCTAAGTACTAATTAAGTATACTATTGAAAGCAGAACAGAAGGGATAGCAGCTTCAACCAACATCAAACTTTTTCCTGTACTATAACTCTACATTCATTCTATTTACTCCTCAAAACTCACAATGCAGTCCAGAGAAAGGACAATTACTTGCAACACAATGTATGAGGAAAAAGAAGTCCCTAACTGATCATACAACAGAGGCATCTAACTTAAGTGGGTCAACACAAAGCATTATAAAATTCTGTTATTGTTTGTGGGGGGGGAAACACTGAATTACTTAAAGGGAAACTAAGACATGGATTGAAGCAACCTCAGCATTTTTATAATACTCCAGGTCACATAATCGTTATAGTCCTGAAATTTAATGTTGAACTTAAGAGGCAGGAGTTCATAGGTATAGTAACATTTTCTTTTTGTCCTTTTACATTGTTTTACATGGAAACCACCTCATAACTTATTGTAAATTTTTCAATACTTACCAGACCATCAAAAATGTCCCTCTGATGCACATGAATAGTGATCAATGTCTCGTATTTAACTCGCTCGACTGGGCTGAGGTCTTTTGTTGTCATATTTATCAGCGTGTTTAGAAGATCCAGGAACAACTGGTTGGTCTTTCGCATAATTTTTTTATCATACCTGGCATTAGTCAAAGCTTCTTCTGAATCTCTTGTCCAAATCATTTGGATTCCCAACAACCCAACCTTGGGAAACATAAATGTATATGCTGCGTAATCTTTTCTCTTTCACCTAAAAACGTACATTCACAGACGCAGATAGACTAAAGAAATGGTTCTGCTACTATTTGTATAAAATTATTTTTTCATGCATCCATATAGATGTCATTCAACCCACGCATCTGTTTTATGTCTCAACTCCATTCATAAACAGACAGTTAAGTCCACATTTCAGTCTTGTAGATATTGCCTACTGTGCACTGCTGATACAACTGTTCAATATAATTTACAGCATATATAAAAATACTATATATAATTAATATACTTTATATATAATAACTAATCACTGAATAATTAATGCTTCAATTTAAAATATTTTTCAATAATTCACAAACTCTTTATTTGCTCTCCAACAACATTCCTGATCACAAGTGAAGAAGCTTCTCCTAAGAAAATAATCTTCCCTCAGCACTACCCTCAGCCTCAAATCCTTAGCAATATATAGTATTTTCCTGAATATATAAACAAACATACAATTTTACTACTTTTCCTTCAGTAGTCAAGTATTAAGCTTGCAAAGAAACAGTGTTAACTCCATTGCATTAATTCATTGCATTCAGCATTATTTTTGCACAAGAGCTTCAGGGTAAGTTTTCTTCCTTTGGTTTCAGATATGTAAAGCATAACTTAAAAGACTGAGGTGATTAAGATAAATTTAAATGTCAGTTTTGCATTTATAACACTGACTGCGATTTTGATTGCAAAGACAAGAAAAAACATCAACGTGCTACATATACATGAACAATTTTTCATTGATTTAACAATGACACTACCTGGGCTGGGTAAGTACAAAGAAATTCAGTCAGCTGGAAACTGGTTTCCTGGATGTGTGCAGCTGCCTGACGAATAACATGATGCAGTGACAGCTGGGATTCCTTCAACAGAGAATTGAGCCAAACTTCCACATTACCTTCAGCCATTACAGGTCTAGTCAGCTCTATAGTTTCACCCTCTCGTGAACTAATTGACAATATACGGTCATATATCTAATAAAAGAAAAGCAAGAACATTTCGTGTTTATAGATTCGTTGTTATCTTTACCATATGTAAATGTAAAAACAATTAAATCATTACTTTTGGTGTGCAGAAAGGCTTTAAACAAAACACTGTCAGCTGAACAAGGAGACAAGCCCCAATACATTGACAATTCCTGAATTTCACTTAAGTTTCAGTGACAACATCCACTTTCCAGTCACAATAAAGGAAACCTTCCCCCATTATTGGTGGGTTAATATCCTAACAAAATTTACAGCCTTATGATCAAAAATAATGGAAACACAAAAGTTAAGGAACATTGTCAATCAAAGGAATTTCAAATGCATGGGGAGGTAGTGAATCTCTAAGAAAATGTATACATACACAAGAAAAATAAAAAATTTTGTTGCTATCTGTTCTTGTAAAGGGTATAAGAAAATTGTTCTTTAAACAGTATGTTTGAAGGCTTATTAAGGATAACTCAGAAACAGCTGACAGACTAGATACACTTTTTCTTACAATCAAAAAATTAATGAAAACGTACAAATACAGGCAATTTAAAGATACAAATATGCTCATAAAGAATCAGAATACTATCTGAGTGGATGCTAGCCTCTATTAAGCCACAGAGGACAGTTCAGTACCTGGGTGTTTTTTTCTGAAACCTAAGCACTAGTTAGGTTTCACACTGGTGCAAATTTTTGTTTGTTTTGCTGTTTTATGTAGCGTTTTCCTATTACGTAAATGAGGATATGAAACTAAATCTTAAATGAAGAAAGCCTACACAGCATCAAATAGTCAATAAGCTCAGTAAAACAGTTGAATGCCCTTTGCACCCAGGTAGCTTTCTTATTTAACAAGTACTGTGCATTGCTAATTTGAAAGAATGTAACTTTGAGGTGCGGGCAGCACATACCTTTTCGTGGAACATGACAGTTTTAATGTTGTCAAAGACATTCAGCAGATGTGCCTGTATATTGTGAGAGTCTGACGCTTGGCCAAGAATTTCTAAGAGAGCAGGATCTGACACAAAGAAAAATCGTGGAAATAGGAGGCGTTTCTTCTCCAGGTACCTGCATTTAAAAAAAAAAAAAAAGGCAGGGGCAGGGGAAGTAGATGGTAAGGGAATTACACCCTTGCCTCTTTAAGGGTGGCATTTCTCACAATGCATCATTGCAATTTTTAGCAGTGGCAATAAGAATAATTCTTATCCAGCACACATTCTTGTTAAGTACCTGTTTATAGCTACTATTTTAGCATTAGAAATCATTTAATGGAAAGCTTTTATTATTTGCTATAATGTAAGCACCAGTAAAAAGAAAAGAAACTAAATGAAAATAAATTTTTTATATTAAGGCTGTTACTTGCTATTTATGTCTCTCATACTGAATTTCTCCCAGTTTCATGAAGGGTCTGAATAGGACATACAGATCTAGACTGCTTTCTGGATTGAAACTAAGGTGAAACAAGCTTTGGTTTCAACAGAGAGACAGTGAGTGACAGCTTAGTCACAAATCAAATACTTATCAATGAGTTGCTAGCAATTTCTTTGGAGGTGGTACATCCTGCTAACTTGTCTGCTCAGTTCACTGAATTCATAGTAGAATAAGAACATGATCTTTGCAAAGTCCGTGGGACAGTACTCAGGCAATTGCTCTTT
>NW_009632618.1:34606-42201 GCF_000690535.1 Cariama cristata
TTCCCTAGTTACACAGTTCACAACCATCTGCCCAAGACTGTGGTCTTGTAGTAATCTTACCCTGTGAGTGATTTCTGACAGATTTCAAGCTGTTCTAGTAAATGTGGTAGTAACTGTCCCATGATTTCATCTCCAATGCAGCACTGAACAACATTAGGTGTTTCATGAGCTCGGGTCATGATCCTCACCCAGGATTTATCAATATTAGAGAAACGCTTTGCTTCCTGTTGAAACATGATGATGAATGTGGAAGGGAAGAGATGGAAGAAGGAAGAGAGAAGAGGGAAAAGGCACTTGCAGAATTGGCACCCTGTAATCTTCTCACTAGAAGTCCCATGTCCAACTTCTACAGATTTTTCAGCTTAGAAAAACACAAATCTTTCTGCTTACACAAAATAGCTTACTTTATACTTGATTGTCAAGCCTGCTATCTACTTTCTCTTTCAATCATTCTTAGACAAAAAGACAGAAAATAGATTATGCTTGAATTTCATGCTTTACATTTGAAGATTTTTTTCTAAAAACTAAAGTTAATTTTTAACTTGAAAAGCTAAGTAGGAAAGTTTAAGATAAGGATTCCTAGGTTCTGCTAGGTTAGTGGTAGGTACTACTAAGCTAGCCTAACTAGGCTAGGCTACTACTAGGCACAATTCTTAAACACATATTGGTTAACAATTTAACAATCTAGAAATAAAAAGATCACCTAGCTCGCACAATTTTATTATTCTTTCTAACACAATACTTGTTGGCATTGTTTACATAATTTCTTAGCAAGACTAGTTTTGTGAAGTACCAAAAAAAAGGTTTATGTTACTCCATTAATTATGACATCACAGTTAAGTTTTATTCTTAAAATGCAGAAAACCAAACTGAAAAAATGCATGTCTGAAAACCTTTGGAAGCTGCTTTGCTATGTCACCACCAACAAAAACAGCTTCTAAATAAATCCACAAGTTCTGCACAGTCATCCAGTTCTCAATGATATCTGTTGTGTTGGAAAGATAGTGCACCCATTTCTGAATCTGTGTCTTGAAGGGTGTGTTGTATCTAAAATAAAAAGACGACACTTGCTTTATTTCAAGGAGGAAACAAAAACCTGCATATTACTCATAAGGATGAGGAATAATTTTGCTGCTTGTATCTTTGTCAAGTGAAAGTATAAAAACCTGTACTTGACTCAGTTCAGCTAGTTAGCAGTTATAAATCAAATCAGCTCCACCTTGCTGCTTTTTTCACATGGTGCATAGCACACCTCTGATCCTACAGAAGCTGAATAGGAGCAAGATGTCAATTTCACTCTAAGATAAGGTGGTTTTAAAAAGGGATTGTGGAATGTCTTGAAAGCTGCAAGACTCCCAGAGGTGTTTATCAACTGAACACTCGCTTTTGAACATCTGCCTGATCATCAGGTTCCGTGTTCCTTATTTTATCTGCGGCCTTTGGCATGTGAACCCAGACAAACTGAAGCTCATTTTAACTGGGATTTTCAGCACCTTCAGAATGAGGCTGTGAGCTATCACAGAGGGCAGAGTGGCAGCGCCTGTAATGTCCGTAGTATGCCTGCCACAACTAGGGACCGTTCCCCTTTATGCTTGTCACCACTTTCCTGGATGGATGAAAACTGTCCAGTTGATGACTAGGAAGTCTGAACTGCATCCACATGCTTTCAGAAGTATTTATTGGAGGGACACAGACAATAAATACCAGCCCATGAACAGTTCAAGCACAAGCAAGCTCTTTGGTTTTATCTAGATGTTTATTTTTCTTCTTCTCTGTGAAAGATAGATTTGTCCAATAAAACAAAGACTCTTGCTGATATTTTTATCTCTTCTCCCCCCTTCCCCTCTGTTTTTACTGTTACCTGTTACTCATGAGAGAGCCAAGAATCATCAAGCTGTCCTCCATGGTAGCAATTGTTTCTGACGTGCTGTCACCTCTTAAAAGAAGTTCCCCACGTGTTTTAAAGTTTGCGAAGATAAATGTTTTGTTGTCCCACTCAGCTATCACTTGTTTTAACTTCTGCTCAATGTCTCTCTCCTTCACAGCACTTACACAGATATCCTTTTAAATAAACAGGATGACAAAACAAGCTATGAATGGTTCAAGTCTCCAGTTTACAAATCTAACTCCTACTTCCTTTAACCCTAGTAAGGCTGATGAGCAATTATTTATGAAGTGGAAAGATCTACAGACATACAAACACTGCAGCTAATAATCTATATAGCACATCACGATATGGCCAGCTTTGGGGGGAATAAAAATAATACAGTGATTATTTTTCATATCTTTAATGCTGCAAAGCAAGGCACCTTCACAAATTAACCTGTGGGTCAAGTTGCATGATTAAAAAACAGGAGCTGACACCACAATATATTTGTGTCATCATTTTATATAGAAAGCTGAAATGATAGTCCATTTCTCTGTTCTTTCTTTAGAAATATTCTGTTTTCCTTCTTACTACTGTTACTACTATACTATTTGAGCAGATTGTTTCATTTCATGCATTCATTTCTCTTCCTTCACAATACCTCTATTTCCTCTTTATATCTTAATAGTGGAACTTCCATTATATTCCTCAGTCTGAATGTTTCACTTTCCACATCGAAGTTGTGTTCAGTGAGATCCATAATCCGCTTCCAGTGTCGAGGCATCATTGCTTTACTTGACATACGCTCAAGCAATGGGCAACATTCACTGAATTCCTCAATGGTCTTCTTTAGGTCAAAAAAGGCCTGCCATTCCTTTACACCACGAGGAAGCTTACAGCATCTATGTAGAAATAATGCAAACTTTTTAAAAAAGTTTCAAATATTCTTTCTGTTACCCATTCAACCACAGTATATGGTTTTAACAGCAGACCACACACCTTCCAAATTCAGGTTACCTGCAGTTTGAAGATTTTGTATATGATTCTGCATGTGAGAAAATCTGTTCCTAGTCTATTTCATTGACTGACAGCTGGGCAGGCACCTACAGGCTCCCCTTAAGGAGTGTAGCTGTATAATTATAACACACTTTGTTCAAGTGATCTTCAAAAATAATTGAACCCCTTTACATCCTGATTTCATCTTTTGGTGAGGCTCATGATATGCACTGGTCTGTGCTCTACAAAAAAAAAAACCTGGTTCCTCAGAACACGTAGGCTTAATTCTTTAAATAACTTGATTCCTGGTTTGATGAAAAGTTCAGCTTCTATGCATGCAATATATCCCATTTTGTAGGAAAACTAAGCAATTCACTAACTTGCCTTAGACCTCTAGGGTGAATCTGTCTTTCGTGAATAATAATATTAGAACAAACAAGTGAAATTTCCCTTCAGGAACAAAATAAATGGCAATTTTAATGTATATTCCAATCTCATCCAAAAAAAGTTAACCAAGAAGCTCTCTAAGGAATAACAATTCTCAACATTTAGAGTCCTGGCTCCTTTATTTTACAAAGTTGGTAATGGATATATTTTTCAATTAAAATTCACATTTATCATGTTTCAATGAAAAAATACATGCTCAGATATGATTTTTGGTGTTAACCTATTACAATCACATTCAAGAAGCAACAAAAGTATTTTAGGTGTCTTTACCACAGCAGCAGTTTCTCACCTGTTCTGAAACTCCAAAAGTTCACTGTTAATTTTTCCAGTGTCTAATTCCGACCAAAGAATATCATAGTAGCCACTGACTGTGTCAATGACATTGTTATACAGATTATAGAGTTTCTGTAACAGATTCAGTTGCTTCTTTATTTCAAGCAGCTGAGGATATCGAGTAACAGGCAAACCAAAAAGATCTTCTCCACCAGTATAAGTAATATATTTGCGAAAAAGATTATCAAATCGATTCTAAGAAAGAAAAAGAAAGAGATTAAATTAAATTAAATTTAAAAATTAAATATTCAAGATCTGGCATTACACTAAAGCTGCATTAGTGATTAAAATCTAATAAATACTAGAAAGATATACAGGAGATATTAACAACTTACATTGTCAACAGTTTTGTCAACAATTTTCATGAGAAAAGTAACTTTTTGTTAGCTTGGAGGCACATCTTTAGAAGTTGACAGGGAGGCCATTTACTCCATGTGGCACAGCGATAGAACAATAAATCCTAAGCTTGTACTTGAGAGAGGTGGAGCATGATGTGCAAGGCAAAGAAAGGGGGATGAAGCAAATTCTACCTCTCCAAGTACACTGGGCAATTCTTTTATTGAAGGGTTGAAGTAATAACTACTACTGTTTAAGCAACAAAGAAAAACAAAATTTAATTGTCAACTTCAGTATAACTGAGGGAAGATAGTAGGAAGCCAAATTAATAGCACTAGTGGAAAGGGAAAACCATTAGAACTCATCATTACAGGAATAGAAATTAATCATGGTACAAAGAAACATTTCAACAGGAAAAATAGTCAGTTTAAATGGAAATCTTTAATACTATTTTAAAAAAAAAAAAAAGGAAGAGAAGTGAAGAAGATTGTGCAGAATTGTATTCATGTGGAAAAGACACAATAATGAACACAAGAACAGCCAATAACTAAATATACTAAACTTGAGAGTAGGCTCTCATCAGGATACTTGAATCTAGTAATTATTACTCATTATCTATGCAGTCTTTCTCTGAGCTCCTAAAAAGTTTAATTTTAACAATTATTCCTTGCAAATGCATAGAAAACATACCAACTTAGCTTTCATTAAGTTAAAACAGACTTTGCCCAATCGGTAATCCTATGTATCAATGAAAATTAGTCAACTACTCTGATTCATTCTCAGAGCCTTCAGGTGTTAGTTTACTTGCAATACATATTAAGCAACATCTTAGAAATAACAGTACCTGAAACATAGTAAGCCTGTCACTGGCTTCCTGAGGCTCTAAACCAATCACCATTGGCCCATTCTAAAAATAAATAAATAAATAGTGAATTTCGAGGGTGCAAATAGCCACAACTTATTTCTAATCAGCATTTTCTAAATGCTAAACTCAAACATTTTTACAGCTGAAAGATTCCATCCCTACATCAGAACAACTGAACCAAGAGATCACAGTTGCCTACTAGAACAAGTACTTTATTTAAAAAAAAAAAAGGTGGCAATTAATTGGCTTTTTAATACAGAAGTTTTCATAATAGTGTAAAAGCTAGGCAATGGTAGCTCCCTTTTCAAGTAAAAAACAGCATTACTTAGAAGGTGATACAAGACTGGTTGTGCTTAACTCATTTATATTCCACTGAGAAAGAATATAAGAGCTTAAGTCATTTGTGTTTATAGCTAATGTCAGAGAATGCTTCTTACATTCTAAAATAATTTCTCATTAATCCAAATCTTCACATTTGCTTATGCTAACTAGCTGTTTATCATAAACCCTAAACATCTCCAGTCTTAACCTTTAAGAGCTGATTACCAGCATTACATACTTTAGTCACATACAAAAAATAACAGCCTGCCCTGCACTGAAACTCAGATACCACATTAACAAGAATAAACATTCTTCAGACAGTAGAGGCACACTCCATTAATTAGTCAACTCCACAGTCTTTCCATGCTCCCACTGTTCCTCAAAAACTCCTCTAACACAATACACCACAAACACTTGCCTGATCATAATCTGAATAGAACTGTGCACAGTCTTCAGTAAAAGTCTTCACAGTGCTAATAAGTTCTCCCCTGAAGTCTGGCTGCAAAGCAACAAGCTCATTCTGCACTTCATTTGCACGGACTAGTAGTTTTTCCCAAGTGTAGTGCAAAGTGTCCACCTTCTCTATCTCTTCCTTGGACACAGGTAGATCATATTTGTTTAACATAGCATAGGATTCCTGTTAGAAGGTTGGATTATGATACACAAAATGTTTACTGAATTTACACATATATTTACACATACACGTATGTTAACATTTTAAATTTTTAAGAACAGAGAATGATTTGTTAGAAAAAGAAAACCTGTTCTTTTTGCATAGCAATTATCACAGTCTGGCAAACCAATACCAAAGCAGAAGAAACACCAAAATGTTCTAGCTAGTTCTCCTTAACTCCTTGCCTTTCACATAGCATTCTGCTTTTTGATAGATTATTCACCCTAGTGCAAACTGCCTCTCTATAAAGCTGTTTCTAGTTAAAGTACTCCTTAAGTCTATAGGTTTTAGCTTCATTTTAATATTTTTTCTGATCCATGTCTTCAGTTATCTGCTATGACCCAAGTTGAAGCGTCTAAGCAGAGGCCTTCAAGTAAGCAAAGCAAACAAACTTCTATTCCTTAAAGACCTTTAAGCCCTACATCATGTTTTCAACAAAAAAGAAATAGGAAATCACATCAAAAGTTACCACAACTAATATGTTTAAACTATTTCAAATGTTATAACTATTCATCATTCCAACTGAAGAATCTACTTAAAAAATCTAGTTAATGATCCTTTGTTTTCTCAGAACATTGATCTCTACTTGTATTACCAACGTATAAACACTCCACATACTGAAACCCTTAGTCGAGTTTCACAAAAAAACCCTGAAATTAGCTTACTGTAAATTAGCATAGGATAGGGTAGCAATGAATCTTGTGGCATAACAGTTTCATCTGAAAATTTTTGTATAAATTGGAATTATTTCCATTTATGTTTTCCAGTTTGGTCAAATTGCAGACAAATTGCAAAAACAGAAATATAAATATCTGTATGCCACCCCACTGTGTGGAAAATACATCAATCTCCATTTCAAAAACCTGAAGCATGACTCCTTGTGCCTAGGGACTCGAGGCTCTTGGTTGCAGAACTGGAAGCTTAAGAATCCTTGGCTACCATAGCTTCTGCCTTGGCTTACATCACATGGCAAACCAGGACAGTCTTAGCAGAAACTTCCAAAATGTCATCTCCTAAGAGATCCCATTACCTATGACAATTACACAGAAGGTTCCAGCTGCAGATATGCTTTCCTTTTCACCCCAAACTACTTGTCCTGTTTTTGCTCCCTCACATAACTAGGAAGACTCTCACAGCTTCTAAGGGTGACAGAATCATTCTTAGCTGTATTCTGCAAAATATGGGAGGGCTCCACGCTCGTTTTCATTATCTGCACATATATACAAATACATACTGCATTCCATAGTCTACCTTAGCTCAGAGAAATCAGAAAACACAGGTGCAGGACATTTGTCTGACAGAAAACATAGGTTTTGTTTATGTTTATTTCAACCCATGATATAGATGATAAAGCAGTCACTCTCACACATTCTCATATAATCTGCCTAACATTGGCTTTCTCCTCTTCTGTAGGTTAAGCTAAAAAAAAAAGGGGGGGAGGGGAAGAGGAAAATCAATGCTTTTCATACACAGACTTCTTCCAAAGTACCAAAAGTTTTTTTGCATTGAATATCTGTATTCTCATCTTCCTCTTACCTAAATCACTCAATTTCTGCACTGTTCACTAAACCACCTCTTGCCTCAAGTTTACATTTGTCCAAATCAGAGTTGCATGCAAGAAAGGTTTACAGCAACACAACAGGTCTGCCATCCAACATTTAACACATATTAAATCATACCTTTTCAAAGTGTACTGTTAAGCTTTAATGCAGAAAATAGTTGCTCTGTTGAAAGAGGACCCATACATGCAACATTCC
>NW_009632618.1:42232-48816 GCF_000690535.1 Cariama cristata
TCAATGGGCCCAACTTGAGAGTCTATGGAGATCTGTAGTTCTCTAATCTCTTTTAAAGCTGACATGGCTATTCTTACATCATCCAGATCCTTGATGCAGCGATTTAACTTCTTGCTGGTTTCCTCTATAAAAGTGAAAATTACTTCCATCTCTGTTCGGTACTTCTTGTTACAATGACACCCCAGCAAACTCATCCAGGCTTTGGTTTCTGCTCTTAGTGCTAGCTTCAGATCAGCTAAAAACATTGAACAATGAATAGATATTTAGATGTTGTAGATATTTTATTAAGATGTACTTTTAATATTGTTTCAGTATGTGTTCTCTTTGCTACCAGTTCTGGCTTTTCAGTCTAACCATCCATGTACAGAGAAGATGAAATCACACTTGACACCTCTGAGTAGTTTATAGGATTGCTTGCAATTCAGAATTGCTTTCCTCTTAATCTTCTCAGAATATAACATCTTCCCTACTGGAAAGATAAGGCTGGACTCCACACTGGTCATCTTGTTTATATACCATTATACAAATATCTGTCCTATACATCACTAACAAATTAGTTAATATTCTCATCTAAGTCTAAACTCTTTTCAAAAATTAATCTTTAAAAAAAAATAATGTGGGGGGGGAAAGTAAGAGTCTGATTATGGAAGCTGAAGAAACAAAGTTCAAGCTGACATTTAATGGGACTAAATGGTCCATCAACCATTTAATTTTTATAAGTTTTATATGTAGCATCAGTGGAACCAAGTAACAAACATTTAGAGAAAAAATTGAAGTCTTGCTGAGTTGCTGTCCAGTTTTGCAACAATCCAGTCCATTTCTCTAAAGCTCTGCCATTAAATTAAAATTTCTTCCTCACAGTTGTCAACAGAAGAGTCAAAAATCAATACCAACACAAGTATTACAAAATTTTAGCTGGATGTTACTTCAGCCCTATTACCTATTCATTCCCTATGCAGATTTCACTTCTGTCTTCTTTTTTACACAGTGCCTCTTTCCATGCTTAGTTCTCACACCTGATGGTCTTTTTGATTTATTAAATATCAGAACCACCTCACCCCCACTGAGTTTCAACAGCCAGCTTGTTTCTCTAGTTCTTTGTGTTACTATACAATCAAAGACATTTGGTTGACGCTCTTTCCTAATGAAGAAAACATTCTGCTTCCTCAGATTTGACATCCACAGCAAAATCAGTTACATGCTTTTCTTAGAGTCCATCATTGTTCCCAACTGTCCTTTCTGTTATATTGGTGTAAAATGCTTACGCAAATTTAGTTAGGTGATGAGGAACCTGAGCTACAAAAAAAGTAAAGATTTGAGGCCTGGCTTTCATGGCAAAAAGGGGAATCAGCAACAACATGCATGTTTCATTTAACTGTGTTAAACAGAAAGTTTTTCAGCTGTCTCGTTACCTGCAGTCAGGCAAGGAGAAAAGCAACATAAACCTATCATCTTACTCCCATAAAATATGTCCCTATGGGGGTCAGTGACAGAAGGATAGGCAAACACCTACTATCCACCTCATAAGTGAGCAGAAGTATCGAGGAGGGGGAAGAAACTCCAGCTAAGCTTCACAGATACCCTTGTGTTAGTGTTTTGTTTGCATGCACTTACAGCCAAAACAGAAAAGAGCCATTCTCTCTTTCTCTTTTCCATCTTTAATGTAGTTCACCCATCCAAAACTAAGCACCATCTCTCCTCCCCACAGGAGACAGAAAGTATATGTCTCTAGAGAGAATTGGAAAGCTGAACTCTACCAGTGTATAGTGCAATAGCTCCCACACAGATGTATTCAGGCTCAGAATTGATTTTCATCTCCAAGTCTTGGAAATGCAGGATTTCAGATTCAAATTCAGACAGTAATGGGTTTCCCGTCATTAATTTGTCAATGGTTTCCTCCTTGTCCATCTGCCATATATGGTGGTAACAACTAAAACTCTCCAAAGCTGTAAGAACTTCCTGAAACACATTAGAAGTTCAAAGAAAGATTCTCAACGTTAAATGTATAGCATACATATAACTTCTCAGCATCTGCTCGTTAGAAGACATTAAGAACTCCATAGTGGAGCAGGTTGCATCACCTCACTAAACAGAAGGATGCTGGCAAATTTATGCTAAAGCAAGTTCCATTAGCAATCACAAGCCTTGCCAGGAACTATATGCTAATCATATTCAATTTGTCAAATCAGCTGCAGTATTTTCCAATGAAGTGATTCTTCAGTCAATAAACTCCTAGGAATCAGTGCGAAGTAAAATACTCCTTTAAGACTAGGACACAGTACATTTGTCCTTCCCTACCGCTTATCGGACTAGCAACTGAAATCTAAGCTCGAGGGCCCAACATAACAAGAACAGCAGTATCTCAATTCATTCTCAAATAACGAAGTTATGAGACAAATTTTTTTACATGTATGACATTGGCGATGTTAACATTAAATTCTACACACAAATCAGATATCTTTGATTTGAGTATCATTTAAGGAGTGTGCAACAGAATTATTTCTGGTTCTCAGGAGTTCTGGAAAATGTCAAAGTTAAATCATCATCACTTCAGTTAATTAAACAAGTAAATGAGACGTGACTGCTACAAGAGATAATCCACATCAAGACTTATGAGATAAACATAGTGCTTGCAGTTTCCAATGAAAAAACATTGAGTATCAAAATACCAGGATAACTATCCACCATTATCAACCGCACCTCAGCCTTCAGCACGAGCCTGTATGTCATTGTGCTAGTTATGCTTTAGTACCACTGAAGTTACAAGACTTTGAGTCAAAAATTTCCACCTGGCAAGGATTGTAAGGTTGAACTGGCCCCAGAAGGAACTGATGCAGAGTTCCCCAAAGAAATACCACTTCAGTACCTATAGTTTACTAGACAGTGCACAGAGTAAGAAAAGGGCAAAGAAATTATGCATATCCCTTAAACTATCTTCTAATCTCCAGCAGTAAATCCTATGCAGCACTTCACAAATGCCAAGCTGACAGCCAGTTTTCTTCAAAAACCTTCATAAACTCTTCATAGTGTGCCAGAAGTCATGCTGGCTTCATTAGAATTTCTACGTGAATAAAACTGTATTTAATACACTTGTACAAATACTACCAGTTCTATACTAAATATACACAACTCATCTATACCTAGAGGGTTTTTTATGATGTTTTACCAATTGGAGATATGTTTTAAATCAGACCTAAGTTTTACTTTATGTAATATTCAAAACCTCAAAATTTTTAACAGACTGCACTTAACCCATGTCACACATTCAATGCATATTTGCAAATTTGCAGCCACATGTTTTCCATCCACCATCCTACACTTTTTCATTCATATGTTTAATCACTGCTTTAAATGCCTACCCTTATTGCCCAAGGATATTAAAACTAAGACATTAATATCTCTTGGATAGTGATATTAAATCAACATCTCGATTGTCTTACCCTTTTCGTAGAATTGATAGCAGTGCTGAGTAAAGATACTAATTTAATAATTTCTTTGTTTTCTGAAACACTCTTGAAGTAGTTCTGGCTTTGCACTGGATCAGACAAACTGAGCGATGCTGCATCTGACACACTATCTATAAAAGTAGATTCAAATACAAAAGCAGTTTTAGGACAGACATATCGTTTAGGCCAAACAAATTCCTATAGACAAAAACTAATGACCTATTTTTCAATAAGCATGCATCTTACAGTTAAGTGTTCTTATTAATCAAAAAGGTAACTAGAAGTTTACGTGGCCAATATAATTGCCACAAATTCATAAACCTCTCAATTTTAGGAAAATTGCTTCATCTAGGTACTCTGTCAAATTTGGAATAAGTTCCACTCCAATCTTTCAAATATAATCATTCCTTTTCTCTCACCCCTCCCCAAGGTTTATCCTGTATACTTCACCTAACAGATTTCCTGATATGTCAGCATTGATCAAATCCATAAATATTTTTATTTTCTGAAATAATGTGCGGTAGACCACAACTGACAATTTGAAATACAAATTAACATTAGATCTGAGAGGGTGATCATAGTCAGTCCTCAAAATGAAAGAAAAACAAAAGGAAGATCCATTAGTTAGCAAATATCCACAAGACTGAACTTACCATCATTTCTTATTTCACCTCAGGCAAGAGAAATTCTTAGTTTTGAAAGAATAATTTCATTTCTTAACCAGTTCAAGTACTACTTTTCTACTTTTTTTAGGTGTATAAGAGGGAGCTAATGTAAAAAGACTCAGTATATTTTTGAAGCACCTGAAGTACAAAGTAGAACAATTTATCTGACTTGATTCTAAACCATTTCAGACAAGAAAAACCTAGCAACCAAAGATATCATCTTAAATTTCCTTGAATTAATGCCTTCAATAACTTAATTCCATGTCTGATCACAAAACAGATTAAGTTAAAACTCTTTTAGTAATTTTAGTCTATTCAATCCTCTACACAATTCTCTCTCCACCAATACTGCCATTTATATAGATATTTCTATTCAATATCAGGTTTTGTTTAAGTTCAACTTACCCTTCCTAAAAGAAAGTTCAGCACAAGTTTTAAGATGCCATTTGAACATGTCAAATTACAAACCACACTGGCAAATCATGAAAGGTCTTTTGTGTAGCAATAGTGACTATAATTGTTTTCCAAACTCATTCGCAATTTCTACTGTGCTGCCCAAGCTGGTATCCTAACAGCTTTTCACATGCTGCAGGTAGAATGCAAAGTAGGACAGCTCTCTGAGAGGTACAAACAATCCCCTTACTCAAATCCACATAAAGACAAGTATCTTCAGTCAAGCCTGGTTTCTAATCACAAAGAAAAGCTATGGCATTGTTATCATATACTATTTCTTCTCTGACACAGTTTAAAATCCATTAAGTCTTCGTTCTACCACTTTTGATGCATTTTGTATTTAATATCTTTTAACACATTCTGTATAAATCACATTTACCTAACATTCAAATTGAGTGATGTCAGTTTATCATTACCATGGATGTTTTTCTTTCCAGTCTCTCTCATTCCATCATCAGAATCGCTGTCTCTGCTCTCACATCGCAACACAGCCACTTTTCTCTCTAACATTTTCTTCTGGGGAAGAAATAAAATTTCATTTTTTATTCGCAGTAGTTTGGAAACATCAGTTTTAAGTAAGGCTGTTAAAAACACAAACCTTGGATATTCTCTCCTTACTCCACTGTCCAACTCCTTTCGTTACTTTCACAATACTATCTACAGCTTTATTAAGTGTCTGCTGTACCTCATCCAAAGAGGGTGTCATGATGATATTAGGAATAGATAGGTTAATACTACTCCTAATTATAGGATGAGTACTTCTTTTCTGCTTAGAAGCATTGTGATTTTCTAAATGAAAGACACAAAAAAAAAGGTTGTTCACATTTTTTTCAAGACAGCAAAATAGGCATTGTAATGATATAAACCAATATATAAATATCCTACTGTTGAGTATTGACTGTAATTTCTTAATGAAAAAAAAAAAAGATTCCTGAGTAATTTACAAGACGTATTGGTAAAGTCTATAGGAGCACAAGCGAGAACTAAGTGCCATGCTATGAAGCTTCTCTTCCATTTGTTCTGTGCAGCTAAACTCTGTTTAGCAGAAAATTTTGTTGTCTGGCTTGTATTGCCAGTCAGCATATTAAATTGGGCACAAAAACTACTTAGAATCTCATAATATTGTATGCCTTATATGCTATAGAGACCAAATACAAATGCCTTTATTTTTGTTTCTTAAAAGTATATAACAAAAACACAGTTCAAAAGAGTGTTCCATCATAACGTGGAGCCATTAGTAAATATATAATAATATATATTATATATAATAATATAATACAAAATCAATTAGTAAAAGAAAGATAACACATCTCTCTATTTTACTTTTTTTAATACAGTTTTATGCAAAAGCCAAGGTCAAACAAGTAACCACTTATCAAGTCTAGCTCCAAATATAGTATCCAGCTTCAGAACAGTACAGTCAGTCTTAAGAGAAAGAACATTGCAATGACACATTCCTACTGTCACAGGAAAAAAAATTCCTTTGGAAATATACTGTGTTATCAATTGTGATTTAACAAGACAGCTTATCCAAACTCCCTTTGTTTTCCCCTCTTTTACATACGTGGCTCTTTTTTATATAGTTCAGGGATATTATATTTACATACTTCTTTTTATAGACTAAGAAAGCAAAGTACTGCAATATGGCCACCTAAGAAGTTGACCGTGGAAGATGCATGGATGCGCTTGCGTATGATCTCCAGAGTGTTTCGAGTGACTTTCAAAAGGGCGTCAATATTACAATGATTGAAGTAGGAAAGCAGTTCATTGGCTTCTTCCTCTAACATTTCTAAATCCATTCTCTTCCTCTTTGTTGAAGGAAACAGTCCAGCCCATATCTCACTGGAATTGTGGGAGGAAGTCAAGATTTTTGATCTTCTTTCCTCTTCTGTTGCTAAAACATCATAAATCTAGTTAGTTAAATTCATAGAATCATAGAATCATTCGGGTTGGAAGGGACCTTTAGAGGTCATCTAGTTCAACCCTCCTGCGGTAAGCAGGGACTTCTCCAACTAGATAA
>NW_009632619.1:0-2691 GCF_000690535.1 Cariama cristata
ACATATTCTCACTCCTCTCTCCAGCTGCACTTGTAGTTGTGCAGGCTTTTTTCCCCCTTCTTAAATAAGTTATCCCAGAGGTGCTAACCCCTGTCACTGATGAGCTTGGCCTTGGCCAGCAGAGGGTCCATCTTGGAGCTGGCTGGCACTGGCTCTATTGGACATGGGGAATGCTTCTAGCAGCTTCTCACAGAAGCCACCCCTGTAGCCACCCCACTACCAAAACCTTGCTATGCTAACCTGATACAACCCTACACGCTTTACTAGCTAGCAAGAGAAAATAGAAAAAAGGAAAATATTCCTGTTCTCTCACCAAAGCTTATAGTACCTTCAATAAATAGTCACTGTCTTGGAAATATATTGATCTCTGTTATGAAGCTCATTGTAGATCCTTTGCAAAAGTTCATGTCAAGTCATTTTCTATGTTTATTATTTACTTCTAATGACATTGACAAACCCATTAGGTGTTGACAGTTGTATAGTTTTTCAGACGAGAAATCTTGGCCCTTTCTCATTGTAGAAAAAGGTTACAAGACCCCTTTAATGAGATTCATTTGATTTGTAATTAGTAACAAATGCAAAACTCAAGTACATTTGACAAAAAAGAAATAAAGTCATTAACTCAGTCATCAGTATGTTAAAAAAGCTAGCCGAAGACTTGAAAGATCAAACAATGTGGAAATAGAATGCAAGATAGACAAGTTTTTGGGAGAACTCCATTAAAGTGAAACAATTTTAATACAACATTGAGTAAGGAGGCAAGAAAAAATAATAATTCTTTCTAGTTATTGATCTTTAAGAGTTGGTATTATATTCCAACAAAATGCAGGCTGATTTTACAAGACATCCCAAGGTATCTCACTCAAAATTTTAATACTGTTTTTGGAAATAATTTGTGAATTTAAATGCTGATTTCTAGGAGAAAGAAGCAGAGAATGTGACCTCAGATAAGAAATATCATTTACTGTCTCTTCTTTTTGTTAATTCAAAAACACTCATGCTTGAGGCTTAGTTCTGAGGTTTTGATTCTATCTATCTCTTCTATTTTGTTTCTTTTCAAGCAGCTCATAGCAAAATCTTTTTTCTTATGTCTGAGGGACTGAAGTAAAAAAGCACTCCTTTCCCATCTCATTTGTTTTAGAATAGAATCACAGAAAACAATATTACATTTTGAAAATTTTCATAAGGACAAGTGTGAATCCCATAAAAATGGCTGAGCAGCTTTATTTATGGGATTAGTCCCAGTGAAGGCAACAGCAAAAATCATCTGAATGTTATGGCTCAATGCATAGCTGCAGTCACACCTATAAATAAGAACTAGAAGCAAAGTAAACAAATATATTTAGATGCATAATTACCCTTTGAAAATAAACTTTGAAACAAATAAGAGGTAGAATTAGATTTAAAGGGTATGTTGATGCCCATGTTTCTTTTTGGGGAAGAGAAAAACATAAAAGATCAAATATGTGTTGGTTTTTGATTTAACAGTCCCTCTGCACCCAGGCTTGCTCATTTTACCAGGAAGACAGATTTCCAAAATTCGCTTTGGTATATCCCCACGCTGATACCTGGTAGGTAAGACTTTAAGCCCTGCATCACAGACAGCACTAGTACAAACAAATTCTAGAAAAGTAATTCTTAATCTACAGTATAAATATGTTGAAAATGTGCAATATAGGTGGCAGGGTTTTTTGTTTTGTTTTGCTAGTGACATCAATAGGAAATAGGAATAAATACATTTTTTTCTCTATATTCTATAAGTTTTACATTTGATGTTGAAAATAGAACCTGCAAATACAGTTTTATATATAAAACTACACTGAATGGCACGTAATGTTTTCCTGCTACTTGCATAATTTACTGGTAGTTAAAATACGGTAATTATTTGAGTTAATTTAAATTCTTATCTTAGTCACTTACTTTAAACTGTGAACATAAAAGCTCTTTTACTTGTACCATACTGCACTTCTCTCACGAATGTACAGAAAGTTATGGAATATAAAAATTGCTATCTTATTATCCTTACATATTCATACACTAAATAGTATCAAAGCAATAATATAGCTCACTAAGGTCTACAGTGCACACACATGACTTCATCAACCCTTAGTGAACCATAAAGACCCAAGAATAACAATGCAAATCAGTCTTCTATGTACACAATATGCAATGAGACAGTAATATTACAGGAATAGTTTTGTCTGCATACAGAAATATTTTCAGATAATGAAAGTGTCACTATACAATATTGCAGGGGACCCCTCTGCACGGTCCACCAGGTGGAATTCAGAAGAGTTTAACAATTCATTGTTGCTCTCAGTATTGTTGCTCTCAGTAGATTTCAAAATGCAAATTGACTTATTATGCTTCTTTAAGGCAGCCAGAAAAAAATATCATAATACATTTCCTGTCTTGTGAAATGTTTGTTTTTATACTCAGCTGGAGGCAAAGCACATAGTCATGCATATAAGCAAATGTCTCTTAATCCTGCAAAAGGCATAGCACCTTTATGCATTATGTTTCATAATTCTTATTTTATGATCATCTTGAGATTCACAAAAAATAATGAGAATATTTCAAGAAAATTTCACTGAAGTTAGAAAATAAATTAGGTTGGTTATCCATATCAGAAAAAATTTACCCCAGAAGAACTCTACAATGTTTTATTGCAGCCAGTATAATGGGACTTAA
>NW_009632619.1:2722-11594 GCF_000690535.1 Cariama cristata
AGGTGGATTTGCCTTTTATTTTTAACCCCAAAGCAAAAGTTCCATTTAAGACACAGGATACATTTGTCTAGAAAGCTGCCGAGGTCACTCAGAAAACCAGTGACATAGTAACTGCTTGCTGGGAAAAGAAAAGGGTGATTGAAGTTGCTGTCCCAAAGACCTGGGACTACTGTTATTTGCTGGGGGGAGGGGTAGAATAATTTAAATGGATGCTGCAAACTGTACTGCACCCTCTGTCAGGTCTTTTCTTTCTTTCTCATTGATATCTAACCTTGTTCGCTTCTGGTTATTCTGGTTTCAAAATGAAGTACAATCAATTTCTGGCCTAAACTTTTTCCATAGGGTGCAGCTGGGAAATCTTTACCTCATCGTTCATTTTGCGTCATTGCTGCTCAGAGAGTAGAGGGAAATACAGGAATGTGAAGCTGGAAGTTAAAAAGGGGTTTGAAGAAATAGGTATCTGGGCTTTGTTTGGTCTGTTTGGGTCCTGCTCCAAAACTTCTTCATAAAATTTGTTTACAAGTCTCAAAATAATAGATCATTCTCAATCAGCTCTTCTGCTAAGGGTGGCTGAAATCTCCCAAATAATGCTTAATTTTAGCTGTGAGAGAGGTCCCAAATGAAATCTTATGTTTAGAGGATTATGCATATCCTGCAGAAGAGTCATGTGCCTTGGCTGTAGAAAAAGTAGAAGATTTGAGTTTGGATTAAAATGGACTGTTATGCAAATGCCAAACATCACTACTTCTGTTTCCAGTACCACCCTAAAACAATCTTTGAGGTTGCAGCCCAGTTTCTGGCTAACTACTGCTCCTTCCATTCTTTCAATTCTGCACAATTTTGCCATTTGGGCTGGCAAAGTGCAAAAAAAAATGTTTGAGGTAGAATGGTATTGACATCCAGGGCAGATATAGGTCACAACATATATTCTGTCCTTCACAGAAATGAAGAATAATGGATAAGGAAGAAATTATCTCTTCCCACTTCACTCAATGCTATTTCTCTCAGGGACTTCAAATGGGTGGGTTTTTTGTACCGTTTCTAGCTTCTAATATTCCAAACACCGTATCTATTTCAGGGGTCACTAACCGGTAACAAAATAATGTAATACATCTTTTGAAAAGTTCTAGTAATGCTCAACTAATACCCTGGTAGGTGTTTTGTCTAAAATTACCTGTAAGAGCATTATCTAGTAGCTAAGGGCAAAGGAGTAATGCAGCTTCTAAAGCTTTTCTTGAAGCACGCATGTTACCTAATAACTCTCTCATTACAGCATACATATGTATCTTTAGATTTTATGTTAAAAAATTATATCTATATCTATATCTATCTATGTATGTTTCACGGTAGCTAACCTTCAAGCTTTGGCGTGCCTGAATATGTTTGTAACCCATTTTTTTTCATTGCTTTTGTTTTCCACATAATTCACACATGTAAGCAATTACATATAGGGCTGCCATTAGTAAGAATACAATCAGTCGTCATATGAATATTACTTTGAGAATTCAGCAGCCAAATTTATGTTTTGTTTAATTCAGCCCTTTAGAATACTTGAAGAACAGGAACAATTGCAACGGTGGAAGCAGAAGAACAAGAACTGAAGCAACTTTCATCTTTTTGGCTCATTATTTCTGAAATGAGGAGGTATCATGATTGGTCAAAACGATGCCTCAGAGAATCTAAAAGCTGCAAGGAACCAGCTATAATTGGTTTCCGTTTTGTTTTGTTTTGTTTTGTTTTTTCTTTTGCTTCAGGGAGATTATATTCAAAACTGGAAATGCATTTAAATTACAAATATAGCTTACTTGTAATTTTTTTTCAATTATATGAAACATAAATGTAATTTTAACTAAAAGTGCCCTATTATCCTATTGCATTACTTTGATATATAGATACATTTTAAAGCACTTACTACCACATATAGGGAGGTCTGGTAATAATTATATACTTAATCAATATTTAACTGACAGCATCAGTGCAGTTACCAGCCATGACTGTCTCAACAAATTAATCAAAATAGGCAACGATCCTATCTTCACACCACAGACATAAGAAAAGACATGGAGCTTGAAATTTTCAAAGGATTTGGGGGCCCAGGGAAGGGCTGATTTCATGATCAAGTCTGCTACTGGAAAATGTTTCATCTGTTAAAATTGAGGACTGCAGACTGAGTTTCTCCACTAACTATTGCTGCAGATACAGCCACTTAGAATGTGCAAAAAGGCAGATTCTTGAAAGGAGTAGTCCCAAATCAGGTAGAGATTTGAAGGTTAAAACCAATGGACACTCAGAAATTTTAGAAAAGGCAGATTCTCAAATCTTGGTATCCTTAAGTTCTGATACTTTCGCTTTTGAAAAAGAAGCGCAAATATAAGCATTAAACAAAACCATGATTTTTGATGTTGTTTTACAATGTATATGATGAAAATGTTGACCTAAATGAACCACACCTACTTCATATTAATTTTTAAAAAGCTGTTTTAACTGAAAGATGTTTGACAAGAACATTTTAATACTTTAGATATTATTCAAAACCCTACATTGCAAACCCAAGTAATAAAATGTGTTGAGGTACATTTTTATTAGGCACCTGAAGTACCTTAGGTACCTCAGTCATCTAGCTGATATGAATGCCTTAAACTTCTCTAGCAACTATTTAAGGTAAACAATGGTTAACATAGGAATGAGATAAAGAACCAAATGGCATGGGCATAGCCAGACTCTCAACTCCCCAGTAAAATCTCCAACAGCTTTGTGTATGTGTTCCAAAGCAGGAGGGACCAAGAAAGCACTGTAAAAATAAACAGAAAGAAATTACCTTAGGAGAAACACTTTATCTTATAGGAAAACTTAGGAAGAAAGCCTTCAGAGGTGATCTGTCTGATTCAAGGGAAGTATAATAATGTTGGCTGGGCTCAATGTCAAAAATGAAGCACTCTAGCTGCAACTGAGACAGCTGGAAAAAAAAGCACCTACCACTTTAGGACTAGACAAGCTGTAATTATAAAGTTTATCCTTGATTTTCCAAGAAACCTCTTAAAAGATTGATTTAATCTAACTGGAGCTGGTAAAACACTGTTTCGTTGTTTGACTCAATCTTGGAGATTTTCTTATGAGAGAAAAATAGACTGTTATGCTCATTCTTGTGATTTCACATGCTATCTTAAAATATTTATTATTCTTATGAAAGCCACAGCACCTGGAATGAAAAGAATGTGTAAGATTTCATTTCAAAGAAGAACTAATGTTTCAAGGTGTTCTGGATTTCTGGACCAAGAGGAAAGAAATTTGTTAATAAAACAGAAACAAACTTAACATGGTGTATATCAGGCCTAAATGCCAGACACTTTCTTAGTAAAGTGATGAAGGATTTGTTGGGTTTGTTTGGGTTTTTTCCAGTGGTTTTTAATTGGTCATCTCTAGAACCAACACAGCAGAGAAATCGGAGGGTAAAGAAGCAGAAACCCCAGCATATACCTATGTGCATTTGAAAGTTGCTACTCAAGGCACAATCACAGTTGTCTTTAAGTGATGTACTGAGTTTGTACATCATGATGAAAAATCAGAAATGTTTATATGAGACCTGGGGCTGTATGAATGCTTCTGCATGCCCATCACTTGAAAAATCAAGCATTTAAACCCTGTCCAACCTTTTTAAAATTCAGTAGAATATATTTCAAATTATTAAAAACAATAAAAAGTGAAAGTTGTAAATAGATTTCATTTTAATATGGAAAGATGTTGTTCTGCATGCATTGCCATATACAGATGCAATTTCTCTTCATTCCTGTGAAGAGTATTTGAATATGAAACAGTATTTCTCTGAAAATAACTAGATACACAAACCCCATCTTCGACAGAGTCAAGAATCACTAAACTCAGGGCAGACCAGCTTAACTCACTGCATTATGTCTGTTACATATCATGCAGGCTACAGTGTGCCTGACGAGCCCCCCAGTCTCTCACTATATAAATAAACTGAGTAACTACTGACAGCTTTAACTCAAACTATTCTTGCTGATGTTGCTTTGTCTGGATACGGATATCATTTAAAAGTAGCACAGGTGATTATATGATAGAAGTAACAGTAGAAGTGCGCATTCATGTGCTTTGTTTAGAAGAAAAAAGGCTTCATTTAAATGCATGTTTTAGTATGTTTTAGACTTCTGGAGAAGGAGAGAACAGGTAGCCAACAAGAATCTTTATTTCTGCCTTCAGAAAAGACCCCTAATCTCCTGATCCCTTTATATCTTCAGTCTTGGCTTATACTGCTTGTTTTTAAATCAAACACTGTCTACTTCCACATCAGAAAATAACCAAACATTTGAACTGAAATCTTGTAAAAAAAAAAAAATAATCTGAAATCCTCCTGCTTAGCTTTAAAATTTCCAGGATGCCCAGAAAATTACTTCTGCTAATGCTCAGAACTGCCGCAGTACTGAGGTAAGAGAATGCCACCATAGCCCACCATAACTCGACTGGCCCAAACACAACAGACCATCTCCGAGTGAGACTGGACCAGTCTATACCTGGAGAAGGGAGGGCTGAGCTCTTCCATAGAGCAGTTTTGACTAGAGAAGCCATACAATTCCCTACTCTGATAGACAGGGATCCAAGATTTAACACAGATTTCATACTGGAATAATAAAACTCAAAAGCAACTAGTTTTCTCATAATTACTCATTTTCTGTGTGGGTTGCTCATCTTCTTTTAGGGAACTGGGATGGTCTTTCTGTTCTGCGTTACCAAGCAGCAAGCTCTATGTGTGATGGTCTCTCAGAGCTATGTATACATGCTACTACATGGCAGAGGATTGATGACAAACCTCTATCTGAATGTTTGTAAGGGGAGAAAGAAGCATGTTGTGCTTTAAATCATCACCTAGTAAACTGCTTATCTAAATAAGAGTCTTAAGAATAGTTACTTTTAAATTATTTTTGCTACTAATAAGGAAAAGTTAAGGAAATGCTATAGAAAGATACAATCAATATTGTAGCTATTTGATTTAATTTCCAAATACAGAATAATCAGTATAAATCAAAGTAGCTAAGAAACCTAATCAGAATCTTGTACTCTGCCAAGGGAACCTTCATCTTGTGTCCAACTTACCAGAGGTAAAAATCCTTTCTTCTTCCTAAGTGCTATGTGTTTCTGTTTCCAGCCCTAAAAATCAATTATAGCTGGCAGTGAGTAATTAAACCAACTAATGAGATGTTATTTTAAATTGCAATCCACTTTCTTTGAACTGTTTTTGCAGTAAACCTTAACTACAGTATCTGCGTTATTCTGATCCTTTCATAGCTTCACGAGTTTTTTTTTCTGTGGGTTGCTTTCAGTTAAATATCACCTGCGGTCATACTAGGAAATAATGAAGTATTTTTAATTGCAGGTTTCCAAAAAACAAACTAAAACAAAACAATTAAAATGTATGTACATTCCATAAAATGAAAGTTATCTAATGCTACTGCATCACTAAAATACAGCTAGCTATAATGTGCAGATTTCTGTCATGTTAGAAATGTCCTACTGTAGTTAACTTTAGCAGTCAGGTTAATTACATTTTTTTTTGTCTAAGTACACCATCGAGTGTGCTGTAAAGTCATTTAAATGGGTTGGTGACCCATTTTGGCATTTTCTGTTTCAGATGTTGGTAACAAAATGATATTGTCTGAAGTACATGCACCATCAGGGTTAGATCTTTTGTTTTGTGGCTTTGCTATATTGTTTTCAAAATGTCTAGAACATTTTATGTATATAATGTTGAACTTAGTAACAAGATTTATGCAAAGCAAGAATGTAAACAGTAAATGTCACATGCTTTCTAGGCAATTACATTTCTCCTGTTTTATGAGTTAATAATATGAATAAATGTTTCTTTAGCATCCAGCTCTCCTTCCTATCTCTTGCATCTTGCAATGCTTTTTGCAAACAGGACATTTATTAACATCATCTGCTTTGCATATCCTGTCTCCTTCAACACATGTTAAGAGAAATTGTTGAAAGCATCCTACCTCATTCAGCAATACAGCGTGAATAGCCACTCTCCTGCCATCACCACCATTGAGAATCTAGTGTTGGAGAGTCCTGAGCAAAGCATTCATCCAGACACTTTTATGCCTATGGCTATGTGGTTTGCCCTCTGGTCTCACCTTAACCTCCGTCATGTCATGCTACAATTCCCTACTCTGAACTGGTAGGAGACAGCTGAATTCCATAGTGCACAAAATAGTGTTTCTGAGAAGCATTCCCTCCTTTTCATTTTCCCTTTAATTCAGCAGAGCCTTAGGAGCCCATTCTCCCACTCTGGAGTACAACTGGCCCCTATTCTTTGACGTAGAGCTGTTCTTCTTCTGATTTGAAAGCAGAGGCTTCAGGGACCCCTGAAAGCTTGTACAATGTTTCCAGTTCCAACTGTCAAGTCCAGCTCTCTTTTCTTTCTAGCCTGCGTCTTTCTCTGCAAACTTCAAAGCCACTTACTCTGTTGATTTCAGCCAACACTCTGGTATAAAGGGCCACGAAGAACAGGAATTAGAGAGAAGGCGGCTCTCGTCTGCTTGGCATGAACATCTGTACCTCTGACACCGACCTCAAGAGACTCCGAAACAGAGAATGTTCTCTTCGGTCGCCCTGACTTTCTTTGCTGAACCTAATCCCTATGCTGTCCACTGTGTCCCATTACTGCCATGTCCAACAGTGCCAGAACAAGGAAGACTCTACACAGCATCTTCTCCTGGCCTCCACTGGAGGGGAGCTCAGCAAGCAGCCTCCCTCTGTGTTTGCCTGGTCTTGCACAGGGAACAGAAACCTATAGGGGATTTCCTCCAGGTGCTAGTCTGCCCCATGGGAATCTATTAAAACATAGGTTTTCCATCAATGTAGCAACAGTTGTCTACAAAGAAAGCAAAGAATGGGAAGAGGAAATGAGAGAGAGGAGAGTGACAGTTTTCTCTAGAGAAAGGAAGAACAGCTTTCTGGGAAGGAAGAGGTGGCTTTGAGAGTCAGGAGTAATTCCTGTTTCTTGAGGGGGGATTTAGATGTCCAAAAAGGAACATTAAAGGCAATAGTGATCAGATGTGAATTAATGCAGAGAAGCATGTTCTTGAAATAGAATCCTAAAGAAAATCTGCATTTTTAATGCATTTTAAATCTGTACCGGTTTTGTGCTCCTGGGTGAAAACACACTGTGCTTGCAAGGGCATGAACGTGTTCACAAGAAACTTGGGGAAGGGGGGCAAAGTCAGAGATGATTTGTCATTATTTACTGAAATCATTCCTAAGTCATCCTATTGCCAAATGGGATGTCTTTCCCCTTCTCTGGACTTCCAACCTGTAAATATGCAAGAAATGGCTTAAAAGCCAGGAACAGGTTAGGACACATCTACGCTGATGGGTGTAGACAGTCTGAAAGTCACTTTGCTAATCTGAGCTGGACCGAATCTGCTCTGTTTCACAAGATTCAAAGGTATGCTACATCCAAGCTAATACCCACTGCTTTTCTCCAGTTTTCCAGTGCAAATCTGGGTTGTTAATAAGGTTTTCAAGATCTGTTCTGTGACTTCTGTCTTTCTGAGTAAAACAGAATGAAAGTTTGGCTGATATATGCAGAAATCCTAAGGCACTCAGGATTTAATGCAATTAGACCTTGAACTGTATATACTGTTATTCCAAAAGTACCAGATTTCATAGATACTTGTGTAATAATAATGCAAAACCACGTACAGCAGCAACATAAGTCATTTTCTTTTTCACTGCTTTTTCTTTTTAAAATCATTTACAAATCAACCACCACCAAAATCAAACCCAACCTTTACTTTTCACAGATCACAGCCACAGTCCACTGAGTTCTTGTCACTCTTAATGAACTCTGTTACTGATTAAGAGGTCTTTAATACCTACCAATATCTAGGTCTGACTGACACAAACACTTGATACAAGATCTTCGGCCTTATGCCTACCCCAGGTGGAATTCTGTTAACACAGGCTGAGGTTTAGGTATCTTTTTAAGCATCAGAAACTGAATCCAAAATACTGCAGAGGAAATGATTGAATATGCCCCTAGAATATAAATAAGAAGGTGCAATAACTGTCTTCCCTCGGTTTGCAAAGCCTGTTTTTCTAAAACATTTATTTCTCCTGCAAGTAAGCTTTCTACCATAACACCACTGTTCAAGCTTTCTGGAAAAACAGGTGATATATTAAAAACAGGATAAATGTCATCTTTCATTGAAATTAAAGACTAGTTCAAATACCATTCTACAGTAGAAATACAGACATATTAGCCTATTCACAAGTTGTCTCAAGTTTTCCTCAAAAATACTAATTTCAATTTATAATAATATTTCATAAAAATTTTGTAGAATTATAGAATGGTTTGGTTGGAAGGGCCTTTAAGGATCATCTATTCCCCCCCCGCCTGCCATTGGCAGGGACACCTTCGGCTAGACCGGATTGCTCAAAGCCCCATCCAGACTGGCTTTGAACATTTCCAGGGGTGGGCATCTAGAACTTCTCTGGGCAACCTGTACCAGTGCCTCACCACTCTCACCACGAAGAATTTCTTCCTAATATCTAACCTAAATCTTCCCTTTTCCAGTTTAAAGCTATTGCTGCTGGTCCTATCATAGCCTCTTTTCTCTCCTCAATATTGCCTTACCGGAAAACAAGGCTAATTAATTCCATGCAGAGTCTCTGAAAACATTTCTCTAACTTATATTCAACTTGGTATTCATTATGTCTTTCTGAAATCTCAAAAAATATGACTTGGTGCTCTCTGGTACTAAAATCTGCAGAAATTAATAAGAATTACTGCTTGTCCTTTCAATGTACAAATCTAGATATTAAAAAAAAAAAAAAAAAAAAAAAAAAAAAAAGA
>NW_009632619.1:11625-24028 GCF_000690535.1 Cariama cristata
GAGAAACTATACTAATGTTCATTTGTCTATTATTTCCTAGTCAAATACATTTATTTTTGCATTAGTAGTTGCCTTACTAAGGGAAGATCAGAGATTAACTAGTGCTTTTAAAAACAGTTTAAACTTTTTAATCCTGCCACTGTCTTAGTTGGCTTTGATACAATCTTTGCCTTAATTTTTATATTCAGTTTTGGACTGCATCTTAACAGTCACCTTAAAGTTAAATTTATTCTCTGATAAAAAGAAACATTTTAGAGGTAAGAAGCTCCATCTGCTGGATATTCAGTTGTATATTCTGACTTTTTCTGTGATTTTTGTAATCTTATTATTTAAATATTTATTGACTCTCTCCCTCTAATGGAAATCTCTCTTTTTTTTTTTTTTACATTATTGAAAGTAAATAATTTGCCAGTAATATTATTTACTCAACACAATACAGCAAAATGTATTAACAGTATTTACTGATAGAAGACATAATGTGGAACTTCTGGGTTACTTCCTCACTTACTTCACTTTCCACTTGACTTTTATTTCCAAGCAACTATATTTCACATAAACAATTTAATAAAGTCCTGAAATTCTTTTGGACCACAAGCTAAGTTAATGCTTAAAAGTGTGATTGCAAGTTCTGATATGCAACTCTAACTTCTATATCAAATCCAACTGAAAAAAAAAGCATAAAGAACATTCATACAGGTTTTGCACAACATGACCCATTTTTCAATATCATGAGCATGACACACAGTCTAGATGTTTCCCCTTTCATTATTAAGTATGGTTCAACCATTTTTCAGAAAGTAAGTTATTTTATTTAAATGAAGGTTGGTATCAATCTTTTCAGCTAGAGTTGCATTATGAACAGCAGCTGCCAGAAGACCACAATGGAAGATTGGTGCAAATGCCAGTGGCAAATGATGACAGCTTTGACAGAGAATACCGTTAATATTGTTGCTTTCTGCTCTGCCTCACTTTTCTTTTATCTGTGCTGCAATATCTCAAGTACAAATATTCAGATCACTGCAAAATGTATTTACAAATCATGCCCTACATCATCTATCAAAGAGATGATCACCATTAGAAACATTTTTTAAATTAAAATTGAAGCTTAAAGGAAAGCAAATGTTTGCAGAGATTTACTTGAGTCTGATAGATGTGATTCATGTTTCTAAAAGTTTAACTCAGCTCCACTTAGCATTTCAGGTATTTGATAAATTAACTTATACTCTTTCTGCACCTTGTCATCCTTTGTTATATGTTTCTTATGTTTGGGGTATTTTTTTTTTGTTATGGTAAGAAATGGTAATCATAGTCTTTGAAAATGTTAATTGCTATTGAGCTGTATATTATTCTAATGCTGACTGCCAAGATCAAGCAGCAGTGCTGCCTTTCATCCTACACCTGACGCCATTTTATATGCATGTTTGCAAAGAAACATTTACAGGGTATTTTAGGAACTATCTGCATCTTTAATTCATTGAGTTTACACTATTTTTTTATGAAGTACAGATGTATAGTTTTCTAGACTTGCCAACACAGAAATGTTTATTTTTAAAATCAGTAAATATTTCACACTGGATCCATATATAAAACTATCCCTCTTTTCCACAGAGAAATGAAAATGTCTTGCACTGAAAAAACAAAAGGAGGGAGAGAGGAGAGGGGATTTGCCTTTGCAGTTTCCACAGTCCCATGGCAAGGGATTTGCAAAACTTAAAGGGTGGAAGCATTTCATCATTATCTTCACTGTTCTTTCTTGTTGAGTGCACTTCATCAAACACCATGGATGAGCTTAGCAGAGAGATAAGGCATTGGCACACTTTGCTGGCTCTGTCTGTTGGCTGTACTGTACACGCAATGGTCTTAAAGTCAAGAAAGTGTTATTGAGTGGGGAAATGCACATTTGTTGCTTTGTCCTCTATGTGTATTTTCTTGCTGAAAAAGACAAGAGAGGAAGTAAGGCACCTCCCTCCACACACATGCACTCTTACATAGCCTCCAAATCCTGTGAGATTTCTAGAGCTGATAAGAAGGCATGACTCCTATCCATTAGCAGTTTTAAATAAGTCTTCTAAGAGAGAACTGGTATATGTTGATAAACTTTGTTGTCCATGAATTGTCTCTTATTTTTCTAAATATCTATCCCTATATGTAGCAGACAAAAGAAATGCAGAAATTGTCTGTATTCCAGTGAGTGTTGTTATTAATATCATGGGTGTATATGCTCCAATCCAGACTCCTTTGAAGCTCTTATTAAACTATATGTGCATTTTGTCTGAACACACAGTTCCGCAGATGAGTCATTTGGATAGCACAGGGTGATTTGTAACCAATATAAAATATCAGCCAAAGCACAATCTTCCTTTTTTTAGAATACTTTTTCTCAGTTCATCACAACATGGCCATTCAAATATTCAGACACAACTCAAGGTGCTTGTTATAATTAGAATTCTTTCTGAAACAGAAGTTGCCTAAATACAGGGGTAATTCATATGGATATATATATCTGTAAGAGAAAAGTCATATAGGCTAGAATGTAAAGCATGGAAATATGAAGGGGAAGACAAAGCAAATACTGGAAAAGGGACAGATCAAGATAGAAAAAATGATAACAAGGAGATAATCAGAATGCAATTAAAAATTTGCAAGTAGAAGGAAGACTGATATCTGAATATACCTTACTTTTTGGAAATCCTAAAAAAAAAAAAAAATATCTTTTAAAGTAGCTAAAAGTAATGAGGGAGAAATAATATTTTTTACCATTTCCTCTTCTTTTAAGTCAGTTGGGAACAAATACCCAGAAAAAAAGGATAGAAAAGCCTAGAGTAGTGCAAATGGAGGAGAAACTGAAAAGACCGGGAGATACACTTCAGCTGGAGCCAGAGATGGGTAAGCAACAGGTTATCAGAAGGACTGAAATTGTAACTGCATATTGTGGAAAAAATTTGAACCATTCCAGGGTTACTTTATGAAAGTCTGAGCAGCTTCCTTTTTGGTGATTTAACAAAATCTCTTTGGACTGTACTACGAGCCTCTCTCATTTTCAATCTTCTTATGATGGTGTAAGTATCACATTTTTAAAGTATGGCAAGATCTGCAATAAGATGAGTGTACTTTTAAAACTATAAGTTTCACTTTTTTGATTGTACATATCAACCTAGATATTAAAAATATCTAGAGCTTATTTAATGGCATATATCTTGAGAGTATCAGAGAATATCCTGAAGAGAGACTCTGAAGAGAGGCTCTCCTGTTTGGAGGTGTGTAAAAGCAGTAGTCACTTACAAAATCTTGGTCATATATCACGCAAACTAACCCTGAAATCAAATGTCACATTTCTAATTAGTAGCTGATACAAGTTCGAAGTGTTATACTATTGCCAAGATAATTAATGTTCTTCCAGTACTGTTAGAACTCTTCCCTTAATTTTTTTCTGTGACAGAAAACACAGAATATGTACAATTAAAATCTTTTGATGCAGATCTTGCTTTTAATGATGTGTGTCAACTTCCAGTTGAGAAAATTGTTCATTTTTGCCTTGGCTCAACATCAAATCCATTTTGATGTAATGGCACTTTAAAGGCAATTATTTTCTTTTGTGACCTACTGCCTCATTTGGACTGTAGTATCTGCAGACTTGCTGCAGTGCTTCTAGTAGTCTGGAGTCTCTCACAGGACTACTGGTCCCTTATTTAAAGGAAGAGACAACTACAACTGTACAACTTAATGTGTCATAAAACCAAACAAATGCACATAATATCTTGGGTATTTTGAATCCCTCAGAAGTATTTTTTTAGTGCTGGCTTTTTCTGGTTGGTTGGGTGGGGTTTGTGCGTTGTTTTCTCTGCCTGGATTAAACAAAAAGCTTTAAATTAAAATATTGGCAATCCTCCTTAGGAAGAAGTTGTAACTTGTGCTCACTTCTATGTTTTACACCAGACTTTGAACACATCTTTACTCATGCTTAAGTTGCATTTAGTGTACCACCAGTTCCACTGAAATCAATCCTATTGAGTTCACCCCTATAAAGTTAATGAGAAGTTGAAATAAATTAATTGGTGGTTCAGATGAGAGTCTGGAAAGATGCTAAGCAATGGACAGACTAGTGCGTTGGGCAGTCTTTTTTTGACACTTTGTTTCAGCTGATGAAGAGATTTGGATTTACATTCAAAAAGTTATCTTGATACAGAGCTGAGGATATATAAAGACAAAGGTCTCCTGACCAACACAATAAACCCAACAGCAGGCTTTCCCAGGTCGAAGTCACAGCTATGCCTTCAGATTATTTATAAGACTACTTACAAGTTGTTTAAGGCATGCATTCATGGGAATCGTACCACTAAAATGGATTTTAAGTGAATGCAGAAGATTGTGTGGACCTTATGCTTTAGGAATAAGAGTGGCTTATTTGGGTTTAGGTAAATCTGTTCCCAAATGGTTTCCACTAAGCTGAAATAAGAGAGTTACTTTATTATGACTGTTCACAGAGATTTTATACTGGTTATTGGTTAAGCTATCTCAGTTTAAATTTATGCCTTAAATCATAGTGGCAAAATTTTTAAAAACAAAACAAAACAAAGCAAAACAACCAAAACCTGACAGATCTAAACCTCTCTGTCCTACAGTTTTCCATCTGTGAAATTTGGTGAATTAATTCTTGATTTTTCTAGCCTTTGTCAGTCCTACGTGTTGAGACTGCAGGCTCCTAGGGGAAAGAACCATCTTTTGTACGTTAGTACCATGCTTAGCACAGTAAGGCACTAATTTCAGAAAGGGTGCCAGGTGCTACTGTAATACAAATTTGTATTACTAATACATAATTGTTGTAGTATAACCAGCCATATAAGCAGTGAAGTGCCTTAATTTTCTTACCTGCTTTCAACATGTCTCTGAAAGTGAAATGGAGTCATATAATTCTAAAGAACATGTTAATACTCATGAGAAGCAAAGAAGAAATTTCAGGAGGGATTAAATCATCTTCCTTTTTACAGAATGAGCACGATAAAAGATGCTGTTTCTACAGGAACAGGGAGGTAGACTAATGCTGAAAATCCTCAAATCCTTCTGAATCCTGAGTTAATTAAAATGCTTAATGAAACTTTCTTGATCATGCTAGCAAAGCTTTAGTTAAACTAATAAGAAAATGTATCAGTTACTCATGGTTACAGCATGTGCTTTTAGATTTCCACTGGAAAACATAATCCTAATGCTGAGGCTTACCTGCACCAAACCAGAGGAGCATTTCGCAGTTTTCTGTGTAAAAGTCATGTATTTTAAAACAGAAGTATCTCTCTCCCCAATATTAATGCAGCTGATCTTATTCCAGACAATTCCTTTTAGATATTCATATTTTCTTTATTTCACATTTTTAGAACTAGTTTAATTAAAGATAAAGAAACATCTTGATCTATTTTTTAAAATTTTGCTTATTGGCCATATTCTAAATATATTATTTAAGAATTCTACTGTCTGAAATTATTCCAGTTATGATGGCTTCATTGATGTGGTTAGCATTCAAAAATAAAGAAAAAATGTCTTTAGGATTTTTGGTGATAAGATTGTGATGTTGTTCTAAGATCTAGCCACAGAAATATGATTACACCTTCAAATGCAACTAGAAAATACCTTAGGCCTCCTTTTGTACAGATGTGAACAACATGTCTTTGTGTGACATGATGCTTGTAATATCCTTCACGTGACTTGTCTGTAACTAAATCTGGTTTTTCAAAACTGGAAATGGATTTCCAGGGAAGTTCTCTGTTATTTGTTTGTTTTAATTCCAATGGAGATTTTATTTAATTTTTAAATTTTTAGTAAAATTCAACTCAACTTTCAAAGTCTGTTTCAAAATGCTCACATTCCAAAATAATTTCCAGAATTTGTATTCATATTTTTCTAAAATGTTTCAACTTCTACAAATCTAATTACTGCTAAGTTTTTTTTAGTATTTCAACATGAATACCATTCTTTGATGAACCTCTAATCCACTCTGAGTATTTATGTTAGTGTCATGACATAACATACTTGACAAACTTAAGCAAAAACTTCCTGTAATCCATTCAAAATCATACCTGCAACTCTGATTAAACTGGCATTTTAAATACATGGCAACAAAAAATTTGAGAATTTGAGTGAACCATAGTGCATTTAGGTACAACGTTATATAAGCTGCTAACCTGAATATATATACTGCACTGTTTATTTATACAATAATAATAAAAAAAAGAGTCTTAAAGTCTTTCTGGGTAGTACTTGTCAGATTCACACAGTACCCCCAGAATGACCTTCATTAATATCTACCATGTCAGAAGGGGAAAAATATTTCAGGTTTTGCACTATGTTTGTCGCATAATACCTCAATCTGTTTCACGGACACAAAGTGACAGAGTGGCTCTATTCATTATGCTTGTTTGACAGGATGACAGAATCCAAGTAAATTTCTATTTTGTGACTTAACTATGATGAAATTTATTTTTTTCATAGAGTTCATTGGACAGCTGATTACATTTATTTCAGCAACAGATTGTTCCACATAGATGGAGATGTGCTTTGATCACAAAATGAAGCATAAGGACTGACAGTAGATATTTCAGCCAGGAAAAGTGACAGGCTCTCATTTGTCACTGTCGAGGTGGTTGATTTTCAAAACCAGCATATGTTATGATAGCATCATAACACGTCATCTGGATGTAGTCTTGACCTTGGCTACCACAGACTCACTGACAACTCATCACATTTTGGAGAGTAAGGCTGGCCAGGACCGAGGGGAGATACAATCCACCACTCATAGCCCAAGACTACCGGGAAGACGAATGTGGATGAGATACTCAGAATAAGTCAATTATCAGCTTCTTCCATGGCCTATGTAAACTACTGATACATATTTGGCTATTAACTATCCCTTTCACAGTTAAAACCTTTCCCTCTTTCATGACAGTCCTACAAACAAAAAGTTGCAGAGACTTTTTTGTGGAGTTGGTAAATAATTATCTGTATAGAGTAAAAACCTTTCAACCTTTGATCCCTATATCAATCTCCTGTAAAAGTCTGAACCTCAGTCACTTATTAACTACCCAGCAGGGCTGGGAGGGTTTGTGAAGCTCACACTGAACTCCATATTATTGCACTTAAATTGCTTACTGGTAGCCTGAAATAAGCTTGTATATGCCTACCTGAACTGTGATTAGTGGTGCTTTCCAAAGAGAAAGAACCCAAAGTCAGCATTAAGGGTGGAGATAGAAGGCTAACGCTGTGTTAGGAACAGGGAACACAAACATCATCAAGCACCTTGAAGAAAGACCTATCACACAGCATTAGAGATGTTTTCTAGTAATTCAAAACTTTTTTTTTTAATTTTAGATTTTTAATTTAAATAATTCACTCTACATAACTTACAGCAAATTTCATGTACTCCTAATGGTTCTCTGTATGCTTGTTTTCAGCTGAACTAGATTACAAAAATACATTGATTTCTGAATTTTCCTCAAGTATTGCATGTCAAGTAACAACATTTGTTAACTCTGATACTAGAATCCAGCAAAATATATAAGCACTTAGAATGTTTCCATGCAGTGATACTGTTTGGGCAGAAGGCTGCAGTAGAAGATCAAGTTGAAATGTCCCAGGAGATATGTAGTTTTTGTTTGTGGATTTTTTTCCTTAATTCATCTTTGCCATTTAGATTAACAACTACCAAAAGTATTTACAAATTTCAACAAGCTTTGGTAGCACAGGAACTATTCTCACAGACTCCTATCATTAATTGCAGCTAGGCTAATGATCTGCATCATAAAAAGGTTTTATCAAGATGCAGGATAAAGAAAAACATTTCCATTCATTAGATATTCTGTCTGACTTAGCACTTGGCAAAAATTAGTCATGCGTACTGACTATATTAAACAATATTCATACATGCAAAATGTGTAGAATAAAAGTATAGCATAACCTTAAAATGGAAACATATTATAGGTAATTGTTAGCATACCATAAATTTAGTCCATAACAGGATTTACCAAATTATGTGCATGTATATATGAATGAGAATCAAAATTGCATAGAATATTGGGAATATTGGTATTTTTGTTTTAAGATCAATTAGCCAATTTCTTCATAGTTTGATAACAATTACCTCAGAGTAATGAGCTGCAGAACATGTTTAACTTTTATTAAAAGTCTTTGCAAAAAATTATTTAGAAAAACAGTTATAGTAGGTGACATTTTGATAATCATCTGGTGTTTGAGAAAGTGATCATTTTCCCAAAATAGCATCCAGACTGTGTGTATTGTGTTTCCTCTGTTCATTTGATATAACGTACACAATTGCCACAGACCAGAATAGTTGCACTTCATTTGTATCTGTATGGCAGTGCAACTCCTACTACAAGAACGATTTAAAGCTCTCTTTCACAGAAATGATACTGAACTAATTGCGACATTACTGCTAATAATACCAATCCTTTCTTCTTCAGTTTCACCTTTCATCAGATTATCTCAAAGAGATTGTAAACCACTAACTGTGGGAGGCAGTCAGTTTTATGCACTTTCTATAGGAAATGATGCAGATGAGGGGGAAAAACAAAAGCTTTAATGGGCACACAGTGAGTAACTAGCAGGAACAGTTGTATCAATTGCCACATGCTGCTCTATTGCCTGGAAATTTCCTCAGTGCCAGGTGCTATACAGACATAAAAGCATAACCTTTTTTTCATTAATTATGCTTGTGACTAAAAAAGTAAATAAAAGTTAAACAATATCAAAAACCTTTCTTGGATACATAGCAGACCAAAGAGCTGAATGCGCAAGGGAAATAAAAACAAACTGAAGACAAGCAGCTAAATGAACGTAATAGTACATGTTCTTAGCTCTGTTTTCGGAAGTTTAGAAAGATACAATGCATCATGATGTAGCCTGGCGTAGAGATCCTCAGCTGGTCTTTAGCTAGCTCGTAGGTGTGCAGATACTAGTTACCACCTTACAGTAGGAATAGGTCAGAACAGCGTATGGGTAACATAACTGACTAGGAGAAACTCTACTTTGGTTCCCAAACCAGCTCTTCTGACATTAGCTTAAGTATTTCCTGCATTGCACCAGAAGGGCAAGGTCCTTGAGTTTTTGGGGGCTTTAAGCCCTATTTCTTAACTCAACGTTGACATGTTTTTAGCACTGATGTGTATGTTGATGCTGCCTCACTGTGAGTATTGCCTGCAGTTCTGGGCCCACAATTTAAAAATGATGTTAAAGTACTTGAATGCATCCAGAGGAGGGCAATAAAGTTGGTGAAAGGGCTGGAAGGAATGTCCTGTGAGGAGTGGCTGAGGACTCTGGGTTTGTCTAGTTTGGAGGTTTGGAGTTTGGACACAAACTACAGGTTTGTGTCCAGCTCACTTCAGTGACTGCAGGAGGATGGATGAGAGGTTCTAGAAAGAAATTGATTTTTTGAAATTTCTCTTTCTTAGGAAATTATCCTATATCCTTTGTTGTCCTAACTTAGGAAAACACCATTCATTTTTCTTGATGAGAAAATTCCAGTTCCTACATAGATCTTCAAGAAAAGAAAAAAAAAAAAGTATCAGATGTTCAAAGTATCATGAATGTTTTTTAATGACAAAGGAATCCAAAAACCTGGGGTAGGGATTGCTCAAAACCACAAATACCTTGAGCCACAAACAGCCCAAAACTGTGAAAATATTCAGGAAATGCAACTCTATCTACTGCCTACTGCTGCATACTGTAAAGGCAAACAAATAGGGTTTTGGTCCAGTTCAGCCATTTTATGCTTGTATTCATCATATGCACAAGAAAAATACCAGCAAAAAAAGTGGTTAGGGCAGAAGTTTTAAGAACCAGGGTCTCCTGAGTGTATTCCCTACTGCATATCCAGATTTTCTCTGAGACAGAACAACCCATTTGTCCACTGTCTATATCTGTTCTTCCATAAAGTGGAGAATTTTTCTGTATCACAGGGCTTCAAAACCAAATACATTTATAGTTGTGAATTACTATCTTTATATAGATCATTACAGGTCTACTGAAAACCCAACTGAAGAGGAAAAAAATCCCTATAAAATATTCAATTCTCCATATTCCTATAATATATAAACACTGGACAGAGAAAACATTCAACAAAACAATAGCACATGCTTTCATTGACCATCTAGGTTTCGGTCCCATCTTTCTGTCACTGAAGGAAATGGCAAAGCATTTTGAGGCTATTTACTGCAGATTCTTCTTCGAAAGGGAAGAAAAACTGGAAAAAAAAGTATTTTCTCTGACATTCCTGCTTCTACCTCTTGTGTTTCCAATGCAATACTATTAGCACTAGCACACATGGGAAGAAGTACAATTAGCAGAACAACTGCTTACACTCACTCCAGCACATAAGCTTCATTTATCTCAGAATTTAAATAAGTCTAGTGGTAGAATAAACATGCTTTTGCTGTGGTTTCTTTCATCCTCCCTCTCTTCCTGTTTCTGTTTGTTATATCTATGATTCCGGTTTCTTTTTCCCTAATTAGCTTGTGAGTTCACTGAGAAACCTTTCTTCAATATCCACAAAATGGTGATCAAACACTGATCTGGCTTATAGGGAATATAAAGGATAAATATGGTAAAAGCTGGCTTATTCTCACTAGTCAAAATACAACTTTACCACCTGTAAAACCTGTCCTTTCCTAGAAATAGTCTCCTTCAATCCCATATGCATATTCCAGAATCAGAGAGCTGCCAGACTGAAGTTTTGATCTACTTTTCTACATATTTATTAAATTTGCTATCAGACTATGTTTCAGGATGTGAAATCTAGGCCACCTCAAGGGTACATTTTCTTCACAGAGTATTGCTTCCTAGTTTCATAGCTTCTGTTCTAAATGGGTGGCAGAGTCAAATCTAACCAGCAACAGCTACTGAAGGCAGTTGGCCTCTAAATGTTTGTTTCTTGACAATGAAGTGGGATGCCTGCCCAGAATAAATAAGTGTGAGGAACTGTTTAGACTTTGATGGAACACTTGGGCCCAGGATGTCACACAGAGATGTGAAGACAACATTGTCATTGAACAATGCTGAACTGTTAAACAAGATTCAGGGTTTTGAATACAGGTCTCAGCTGGCTAGACTCTTGTTAGAGGTACAGTGAAAGATGGGAAAAACAGTTAGAACTTGAAATATAAAGTATTTTGGTCTTTATTTTGACAAGGTCTTTTGCTTTCTTTCCCTCAGTACTTCAGAGAAATTGCAGAGGGGAAAACAGTTTGGCAGTGTATTACAGCTCAAGATGAAAACAACTGTCCTTTTTGAGGCAAAGAAGTAAGGTAAAATGAGCTGGATTTGTGCTGAAAAATAATCCTGCTGCTTTGAAGGGAAATGCACAGGAAAGTGCAGAAAACGAAACAAAGAGTCACATACCTATAGTGTCTGTGGTGCTTACTACTGTTAGTAACCGTGCTGCTTTCGAGGGGCAGTCACTGGCCTCTTCTCATTTCAACAGCCATAAGCAAAATCACATCTGTGTCAGGTTATTTATGACAGTGCATGTACTGTTTTTTCTGGTCACAGTTTCCAATAGTTTTGATTGAACATATCAGATCCTATTAAACAGAAAACAAAGAAATAGGAAAGAAAGGAAATACGGTAAGGTTGTGAAAAGGTGGTAAGAAGACAGGAGTTAAACAGGAGAGGTTACCTGTTCAGCACATGGCCTTAAGCTTTAGCCAGTAGTTGTTCAATATATCAGCCAGACCCTTCCTTCTGGGTTGCTTTTCCCATTATATCTTCCTGGGATGGTATAGAGAAGGTGACGGTTCTCATGTGAGGTCCCCCAGAGTGATGGACGTGACAGCTATGATTTGAATGCTTATTTACTATTGTCCATAAGATACTGTTTTTTATTGGGACCAGTTTCAAATTAGAGGGACTGTCCTGGTTGGGCTAAACCAGGGCTATTTTCTCCTTTCAGGAGTTTTTCTTTCAAACAAATCCCTTCTAAGTAACTGCACTTTCTAAAAGTACAGCTACATGTTTTTCAGACACTGTCTGCGTTTCAGCCCTGATAATGCTAGATGTTTATAGTTGCTACTGAAGTATCAGTAGGATTGGTATGCAGAATGGCCCATGTTTATACTTATCCCCATGAGAACCAAGGCCACTGCTGGCCCCCCTTTGTTAAGCAAGTAAAAAGTCGTAAAAGGGTCGCACCTGCGGAAGAGTGCAGACGGGACAGGTGACCAAAAACTGACCAACGAGGTATTCCATCCCATCCATGTCATCCTCAGTATAAAGCTCAGGGATCACGAAGGTCTTCCTCTCTTCTTTCATGGCTGACATCCCTGTGGGACCCTGCTCGCTCTCCTGCCTCTGACCCCGATCCGTGCATCCCTGAATCCGGTTCCTGTCGGCTGCGCAGTACGGGCCC
>NW_009632619.1:24059-47254 GCF_000690535.1 Cariama cristata
CCCGTGTGTGGCAGCGGCCGAGCCTCTGGGGGCTGCGGCCTGCAATCCCCCACCATCGTCGGGACACTTAGTATCGGTTTTGTATACTTTTTCCTTATTTCCACTATTAGTACTCCTAGTATTAATATCTTATACTTTTTTCCTCCCATTATTACTGTATTATTAGAGTAGTTTTAATTTCCAATCCATAAGTCTCTCTCCCTTTTCTCATCCTTTCCCCTTCCAGGGGGAGGGAGGAGGTTAACAGAGAGCATCTGCCGCCCGTTTTAAGCGCCGGCCCAGCCTTAAACGGTGACAAGGACATAAATTGACAGAATTTTTTGCTTTATTAGCTAAGTCTATGTCCAGGACATAAGCCTTGGTCTGCTGATTTCCATCTTCACATTTCTTTTGTTTATTAGAATTGTGAGTTTAGGTACTTTTGCTTGGATTCATCTATTTTCATCTTTTAAAATGTTGCTTGTTTTCCATGTAACATTAGAAATCAAGCTGGACTTTTGTTACTTCAGAGAGCTTGTAACAGGCATATGCACAATATGACAAGGAGTAAAAAGGATGGAAAAAAAGAAAGGAAGAAAGAAACACAAAGTTGACAGAAGAAGAGTAGAATGATAGGGACTGATAACTGCCTATTTATATATCCATCTGACACTTGTAGAAAAATCTGAGCTTAAAAGAATGAGCTACTACTGCGGTGCAAAACTCCTCCCTTGATCCTTTTCAAGCATCAGAAGTCTGGAAGATGGCTAATGAGACACCTGTTTGTTAAGCTCCTTTTTCCAAGGAGTTCTGTAAACTACTGACTCTGATGCCTGCACCAGGAAAATTGTTAGAAACTATAATTTAGTGGATAGATATGACACACTAAGAAAGAGTCAGCATGGTTTTTGTAAGACACATCAAAGACATGAAAGACCTGACGGAGTTCCTTGAAAAAGTCAGTAAATGAAAAAGGGAAATCTACTTGTTATAGTCTACCTCGATTTCCAAGGAGTTTTCAACATGATTTATCGTCAATAATTCTTGAAGAAACTACATGGCCAAGGAATACCAAGCTTTCACAAAGATTAAAGAGCAATTGAAAGAGAAAAGCCATGGAACAAATTAAAATTTTCCATGACACAGGAAAGTCTCCAGTGGAAGCATCATGAGGTATACTCTGTATTATGTTCATAATTGATACAGAAATAACAGAGATGTAGCAAAAGTTGTTAGCAATACAAATCAATCACAACAGAGGAGACAAAATCTAACTGCAGGAATGACATTCATGATACTGACTGGGCAAACATAGGAAGCCAAAATTCAGTGTAGATAAATACAAAGTGAGGCACACTGAAAAAAACAATGTCAGTTTTATCTGTGCAATGATGTGCCTGGAACTTCTGAAATATCAGGCAAGAGAGAGTTCTTTGAGTTATAATATGCAATCAAATTACAAGAAAATCTAAAGTCAATAGAGGTAAAAATATGGACTGTTATAAGGTATTAGAAAAAGAATAGGAAAAATAAGAGAAAATATCATTATATCACTGTGTAGATCCATGCTACATCAAATCTTTAGTATTATGTATATTTCCAGTCCTTTTCTCTCAGAGGGTAAAGGTCAGCAATGATGAGAAAAGCTATGAACAGTTCATATAAAGAAAAACTGAATAGATGGGGCTTCTTGAGCCTACAAGATGCAAGACTGACTGGGAAATTATAAAGGAATACAAAATTATGAGTGAAGAGATTGAATATGAATGTGGTGTTCACTGTGTTTTCCTAACCAGGTATTAGGAGTCACCATACATAATAACAGGTACACAGTCCAAAACAAAGGGAAGGCAATATATACTTGAGATGTGGAACTCCATGCCAGATTACATAGTAGAAGCTGACTGTTAGTATGGGTTCAAAACACGACTAGACAAACTGACAGGGATAAAACTCACACAGGATTATTGAATACGGACATGCAACATCTGGAAGCATCTGAGAAACATATCACTATAATATGAAAGATTACTCATATATTTGCCTCAGCTTAAATCCTTTGTTATGAATCTGCTAACAACCACTGTTGCAAGCAGGATACTGGAGCAGATAGAGCTCTACTCTGCCTAAGTATGGCCTATCGCCTTCTGAATATTTGCCTGCACTATCAACTGAAGATTAATAAAAGTGTTCAGCAAGACTCCAAGAATGGTACTATACTTTAAACAAGGTTGTTTCAGAGACTTACACTGCAACTTGCCCTTGTTACTGTAAGGGTAACTGCATATAATTTGATAAGAAGGTGCCCTCTTTTATCTATGTTGATAAAGGCCACACAATGATGAATGAAAGGCAAACAGAAGAAGACAACAAGTACTGTGAAGCAATTTCAAAAGTATTTTCCAGCACATCCATACATCAATGATTTTGCAGTCATTCACTTTTTGCTGGCTATAATAGGATTATGAATAGTAATATATGGATGTTATTATTATTCCAAGCAGTATACCTATCAAAAATACTCCAAAGAGTTCTCTTTAGATTCACTTACAATTTGTAGCAAATTGGTTCAGTTCTCATAATGTTCTGAATCTGTTCATGATGTCCAGCATCCCACCTACTTACACAGTTTTCCTTCCCTGCCAAGCCAAGACATATAACTGAAAGAAAATTACTAATTTTCCCATTCACACTTTCCCCCTTTTAAACTGTCTTTGAATCCACTCAGAGCCCCACCTGAGATACATGAATATAACTTCCTATCCCTGCTGACTCAACAAATAGAAAGGATTTTGAATCATACAAGCCAGGCCACAGTGAAACTCCTGCTCTATCTGTAGTTGTAGCACTGCAATTAAAGGTCTTTTTAGAAGTATAGCTTGTATAAAGAAATCTCGCCGTTTATAAACACTGTATCAGTTATAAGGAAAGTTTCTATAGAAAGGATTTTATATGCTTACAAAAGGATTTCTAATGCCTTCAACTTACATGGACATTATTTCTCTTTAATCTATCACACCTTAAGTATTGGTTCCATGCACATGGGTGATTGTATAAAGCTAACTATCTTTTATTGTCACTTGTGGTATAGTAAGTGTACTGAAAAATCAACTTACTGAGCTGTAAGCATGGCACCGTAGCTATATTTATAAAGACTCATTACAGAAAAAAAATTTACTACTGATTTTATAGTGTTCTGCTATTTGTATTTCTTGTTTGCTTTTAAAACAAAAATATTTATCACAGATTGAGAGACTGAATAAATAAATTATTTAGTATATAATTTTTTCCTAGCAATCTATTCGCTGGGCAGAGTTGTAAATGTTTTTTCTAAGTAATCACCAATACAGCAATTATTCAGGAGACAAATAGTCAAGATTTTTAAAATGAAGGTATACAGCATTATTAAGTGAATTTATCCTTGCTCTAAAATGTCCACAAAAAGATAACATGTTGAGAAATGTATTAAGAAATTTGTAAAGCATATGCTTAATATCTTTTAAAAATCTCTGAGACAATAGTTAACATATTGTTAGAAAGAAATGTGTGATACCATTCTACTGTTAATGTAAATAATTCTGCCTTTTTATAGGTGTAATGCCATTTGAGTACAAATAAAATTTGTGTAGAAAACTTCAGGTACATAGTGCACTTTATCTGTAGAGAGCTACAAATCATTTTAATCTTTTAAGTGTCAGAAAATCTCAAACATTGTAAATAAAAAATTAAAATGCTTGTTTCTAGTCCATTCATGTTCATTTTTAACTCGGATACCCAGAAGCAATAAAACTAGACTAACTGACTTTCAGGAAACTCCAAAACCATTTGAGCATAATTTTATTACTTTGAAAGTACTGGAAAACTCTAGAATGGCTTTGCTCATATCTTAGGCTGTCAATGTCTAAATGACTTCATGAAGTAAAGCTTCCCCAAAGTTAGACTTACTTATAGCATTTCATTCTAGCAATTCCGTAGCCATTTTTATAGCAATTTACTCTTGAAGTATTAGGATTAATTTTTTTTAGTTAACTCTGTACAACCAATAGGCAATACTGAACATCACTGAAATATTCATTGGATAAGATACGAGACTTTTGTTTGCAGCACTGTTTCGCCACTGATTTCCCAAGTCAAGTTTTGAAAACGCGTTTGTGTTTTGCTGATGTGGTGTAACAGCTGCAATAAACTAGTGTTCAGAAATTCAAATGATCCAGTAAGAACTGTTAGCATAGCAACCCTTGCTTTGCAAAAGTTCACAGAGTAAGGAAATCAATGAAAGGCAATCCCCACTCTATTGCGAAACAATAAGAATATTCATTCTTTCACGTGGAATTGGAAAAAAAAACTCAAGAGGTGCAAACTGAAATTCTCAAGTTTTAGTAACTCATTCTGATAAAGAGATATTTTAAAAGTAAATGAAACAATAATGCTTGTAATTTTTATGAAGGAAACTGAACACCAATACCATGTCTGTGTACCTCCCAGCTAAATTAAGGAAAGACCAAGCTATTGCAATGTGCAAAAGCCAGGATGGAGCATGACAGTTTTATCTCTTGGACAGACACACACAAGACACACCGGGAAGACAATGCCAAGTCTCAAAACTTTTCTCTTTTGCAGGAAAGAAAAAGGAAGTTCTTACATCCTTTTTATTAAAGGGAACACTGACTAAATTTGATATAGTAACAACCCTGATAAAAGCTCCAAAAAAAGAAAAGCCCCCCCAAATCTGCTCATATTCATATTTGAGCTCAGAAAAAAAAACACTTTTACTGTTTCTTTTTCTTGTTAACAACCCGTTAGACACTTGAAAGCATGTGTTGCAAGGAAAAACTGCTTGGTCCATAAACTAAATAATAATTTTCACTAGATTTTTGATGAAAAAAAAAAAAGAAAATTGAATACATTCTTCCTCTGATCACTGAGCACATTATAGTGAATGGAAAATAATGTCAGACTAACAGTAATTTTACAGGAACCAAATATTGCTCCAGATCTGCACTTTTTCTCCCTATTCAATAGTTATTCCCTCTGAGGAGTAAAAAAACCCCAAAACAGTAATATATGAGAGTTTAGACATAATGAATTCCACATTCTTATAAATTAAGTATTGTTCAGGAATGTAGAAGTTCAATTACAAGGCATACTACTTTGCTGGAGGCTGTATATGTTCCAAATATAAATCTTTACACTTCACAAGGTGAATATAAAGGGTATTAGTCCTACAAGACCTATGTTTGAGTAAAAATGTACCATCACAGCCGATCATATTTGTTAAGAATTTCAAAGTCATAAAAAAAAATGTATGTGAATCTAGCATGGTTAAATCATTGTAGTGATCCTGATCGGAAAAATATTGTACATTGAGGAGTTAAGAGGTCCACATAACAGTTCACATGAGCAGGCCTCCAGGCCTATGCTGTGCTGCAGAAATCCATTGTCTGCAGGATAAGTTCAACAAGCTCAGGAACACAGAATCACAGAATGGTTGAGGTTGGAAAGGACCTCTGGAGGTCACCTAGTCCAACACCCGTTCTCAAGCAGGGTCACTTAGACCATGTTGCCCAGGACCATGTCCAGACAGCTTTTGAGTATCTACAATAAGAGACTCCACAACCTCTCTGGGAAACTTGATAAGATCCCCCTGAGCCTTTTTTTCTCCAGGCTGAACAATTCCAGCTCTCTCAGTCTTTCCTCATAGGAAAGTCCCTTCATCAACTTGGTGGCCCTTCACTGGGCTGTCTCCAGTATGTCCATGACTCTCTTGAACTAGAAAGCCCAGAACTTGACACAGGATTCCAGGGATGGCTTTGTCAGTGCTGAGCAGAGAGCAAGGATCACTTCCCCTGACCTCCTGGCAATACTTTGCCTAATGCAGCCCAGTATACCATCAGCCTTCTTTGCCACAAGGCCACATTGCTGGCTCATGTTCAACTTGGTGTCCACCAGGACTCCCTAGGTTCTTTTCTGCAAAGCTGCTTTCCAGCAGGGTGGCCCTCAGTGGCCCTCAGCATATGCTTGTGCATGGGCTTGTTCCTCCCCAAGTGCAGGACTTTGTACTTCTCCTTGTTGAACTTCATGAGGTTCCTGTCAGAACATTTTTCCAGCCTGTCAAGGTCCCTCTGGATGGCAGCACAACACTCCGGCATATCAACCACTCTTCACAATCTTGTGTCATCTGCAAACTTGCTGAGGGTACACTCTGCCCCATCATCCAGATCATTAACGAGATGTTGAGCAAGACTGAACCCAGTACTGACCCCTGAGATACACCACTAGTTACTGACCTCCAACTAGACTTTGTGCCACTGAGAAGCAACCTCTGATCCATGCAGCCAATTTTCTACCCACCTCTCACTGTCTGCTCATCCAGCCCATACATCAACAGCCTCTTTATGAGGATCTTACGGGAGACGATGTCAAAGCCTTACTAACGTCTAGGTAGACAGTTGTGGTCTACGCAGCTCATTGGAACAGAAAAGCCTGTTGGCAGCTCCCACTTGGTACTGGTGACTATACCACCTGCATGGCCTTGCACAGCAAGTTCCCGTGTGAACATACTTTTTTGTTTGACAGTTGAAATAATGAATAGAGCTGTTTTCTTGTAAGAAAAATCCTATAGTAGCTCAAATGACTAAAACAGGGGAAACCCATTGGACAGGGTATGCACAACTTGCTGAGCGCTGATTGGAGATTCATTAGATGCTGCACATCTCAGAGTCCTCAGCACGTGGGACATAAAATTATCTCTACTATTCTCTCTTATTTTACAGTGTTAGATCTAACAAACACCATTTTAAAGGACACTTTACAGAGTCTAGTGCCTTTCATACTAGGATCATAGTGAACCAGCACCTCCCAGTGCAATACGGTGATGAAAACTTCTGAACATCAGAGAATCCCCTTGTTTCAGAGTTTATTTTTCAGCCATAATATGTTTGCAAATTAATACTTTTTGACAACACTGTGGTCTTAATTTTGTCATTTTTAATCCTTAAATAATATATAGCGTAACCATCAGCATAATTTTTTCCAAAGCAAATACACTAACAAAAAAAACCCCAAACAAACAAAAAAAATCCCTTTTCTTTATCAATGATTGAGTAACTTAATTTTTATTTGTTCTTCAAAGGAAATGAACTAAAAGACAAATAAAAGACATTAAATAATGAATGAGAATGGTTACTAATATTTCTTAGATTTGATGACAATATAATAGCTCATTACAGTTTTCTGTATACTGTCTGGGTGCTTGGTGTAAAATGGCTGTTGTGATTATATCCTGCTGCTGACAACTATGATTGGTTTAGCATTACAGACTAACATACACATGATTTAAAAGAACCCTGAGAAGAAACAGCTGTCTTGTCCACAGCATCCTTGATTCTGCCTTCTCCAGGTGGCTGATTTCACTTGCACTAACAAGAAAAACCGTTTTACTTCCTCTTTGTAGGACAGAATTTCCAGGTCAAGTGCAGAGATGATTGCCAAGGCCTTGCTGAGCTTCCCTTAGGTGGAGAAACTAACCTACTGAGGATCGAAGCCCACAGGAAAGTTACTTCTTTAGATTGAATCCACAACTTTCACCATCAGGAAAAGAAGGAAGGTGACTTTGTTTACCCTGAAGCTGAAGTGCTTTGCAATAGCAAATAAAGTGTGTGGCCACAAATAAAGTACCATCTGTTAGTACATTAAAATTTACTGTGTAGCCTAAACCTAGGCAGCATTGTGTGCATCTGTTGTTGTGGACTCCTGCAAACACAAATATGCACAAATAAATGGTCCAAAACTTCAGAAACTAAGTCTTGCCCACCAGTAATCTTAGGCAAAAGCCAGCTGATTCAATGGAGGCCATGCCTTCCTTCTCAGCACTCTCTTACAATTTTCTTATTTCCAAGGTAAGTCTACCATCCATCTCAAGCTATGGACATAGGGGGAAAACCATACACACAGGGAAAAAGCCCCCAACCCAAAACAAATCCAACCCCACAAAACTGTGTATGTCTGCCACTGTAATAACAAGCAGGCTGTCTTTGAAAAGCAGCATTTGACAGCATAACAAATTTAGCTCTGAGTCATTCACTGTTACATTTACCTTTATGAGGATGAGCTTGTAACACATTTAGGAGCTGTATAAAAATCAAGACAGCCCAAGAAGCCTTCAGCTAAAGCTAGTTACCTGCCTCAGCCTTAATTTTATAAAGAAGCAAAACTCTCAGTAAGGAGAATTTCTCCATCTCTGATCAAACCTGCACTTTGGTGCTCCTGATATTGCTGAGCAGATCTGAACACATTATTCTTACACTGATACATCCTCCTGTGTTTGAAAGCAAGGGATTTGGCAACACCTTTGTCCAACTTTGTTCTGCTTCATTTGCTCTTTGATCTGAAATTCCTCTGACCGTGGCTATTAGTGCCAGTCAGCGTAACCACATTATTTCAAGGAAACTGCCAACTACTCTGCAAACAAAGCCTTTCCTAAGACAAAAAGTTCCTTCTTCTATTCTAGCTCGATTTTATTTCATTAATGTGTTTGCTCATGTTTTGCCTATGTATCTACCTGCAAACTTACCAGCAAAAGCTATTTTTGTCCCTAAAATGCATGTCCCTCTCAAAGCATACACTCACTCATCCTGACTTTGGCAGCTCAATGGGGAAAGCAGAGGTATGAGGTCACATAACTCATTCTCTATTGAATTTGATTGAGGAAATCTAGTAAGTAAGACAGCTGTATAGGTTGCTGCCTTTATCATTATACTTCTCTAGAAGGGTTTATTGGTTTGGGTTTTTTTATTTGGCACAGAAAAGCATGAAAAGAAACAATACTTTGTATTTATCATAGCATTTCAGAAGCTTGTTTTCCTGCAATCCACAACCAGTAGCTAGTAACTCTTCTGTTCTCAATAAGAAGCCAGGGTACTGAATCATAGAATCATAGAATGGTTTCATTGGAAGAGACCTTAAAGGTCATCTAGTTCCAACCCCCCCCTGCCATGGGCAGCGACACATTCCACTAGACCAGGTTGCTCAAAGCTTCATCCAGCCTGGCCTTGAATACTTCCAGGGATGGGTTATCCACAACTTCTCTGAGCAACCTGTTCCACTGCCTCACCATCCTCACTGTGAAGAATTTCTTCCTAATATCTAATCTAAATCTTTCCTCTTCCAGTTTAAAGCCATTACCCCTTGCCCTATCACTACATGCCCTTGTAAGAAGTCCCATGTCCTTGTAAAAAGTCCTTGTAAAAAGTAAAAAGTCTGAAGAAGGCACTAGACTGCTTAGCAGAAAGTAGGCTTATATTTAATCTGAATCCAAATAAAAATATATTTTTTCCAGTAAGTATTTAATCTAGATCTCTCTGGCCTTTTGCAGGGACAAAACAGCTAGGAGATGTCTTCTGCCCTTTAAATACTTGATATTAAGATGCAGCGGAAATAAAAAGTAAGGCACAAAAGTGATGGGAAAGATTTTTGGTTTGGAGACTGGTAAGTAAGATTTAACTCAAACCAAAATGTCACTATGCTTTAACTTTTATCATGGTAAAAAAGCTACAAGAAAAATACTTTGAGTCAAACACAACATTTTGTTTCATTTTGACCTATTGAGGAAAAGAACATAACAGTGTAACCTGAGAAGAAAGTTCCTGATGTCCCCCTCTCCCCAAATCCTTTGTCACTTGAAGTGACTGACTAATGTCAGGATTGCTCTATGTCAGGAGCCAATAAACAGCTAATTATCCTACCCTAAGCATGTTTTTTAATTTACAGATTGACCCAAAACACAGGCATTTCACAAAGAAGTAGGCACAATGCAGCTACTGTATCACAGCAACCTGAACCAACATAACTACTGTGTTTTGCAATCAAACCTTCTGTAACCTGGTTTGCGAGGTCCTCTCTGTTTACTTGCCTCCATGAAAACCTCCCTGTCCTACTTTTGCTCCAAACCACACCTTTCCATCACTCTACCTTACTCTACTCTAGACCTCCTCAAAACTTTCCAGGAACCATTTCTGCTCATTGACAAAGAATCTATACTTTTCCTGTCAGTGAGTGAATTCAATTAGTTCTTTAAAAAGCCTAATGTATTAGGTTTGTATGGCAAGGTTTTGGTAGTGGGGTGGCTACAGGGGTGGCTCATGTGAGAAGCTGCTAGAAGCTTCCCCCATGTCTAATAGAGCCAATGCCAGCCTGCTCCAAGATGGACCCGCTGCTGGCCAAGGCCAAGCCTGTCAGCAATGGAGGTATCACCTCTAGGATAACGTATTTAAGAAGGGGGAAAAAAACCTTCACAATGACAACTGCAGCCAGAAAGAGGAGTGAGACTATGTGAGAGCAACAGCTCTGCAGCCCCCCGGGTGAGTGCAGCAGGAGGAGGAGGTGCTGCAAGCCCGGAGCAGAGTTTCCCCCCCAGCCTCTGGTGCAGCCCGTGGTGAAGCTGGCTGTCCCCTAGCAGCCCATGGAGGCCCATGCTGGAGTAGATCCCCACCTGCAGCCCAGAGAGGACCCTGCAGTGGAGCAGGGGGATGCCTAAAGGAGAGAGGAGAGAGGAGCCCACGCTGGGGCAGGTTTTGCTGATGGGACTTGTGACCCTGCAGGGGACCCAGGCTGGAGCCATCTGTGCCTGCTGGGGCTGCACCCCATGCTGGAGCAGTTCATGGAGGACTGTCTCCTGTGGGCAGGACCTCACACTGGAGCAGGGGCAGAGAGTGAGGAGTCCTCCCCCTGAGGAGGAAGGAGTGACAGAGACAACATGTGATGAACTGACCACTACCCCATTCCCTGTCCCCATGCACTTCTTGGGGTTAGGAAGTAGAGAAAATCAGGAGTGAAGTTAAGTCCAAGAAGAAGGGAGGGGTGGGAGGAAGGTGTTTTTAAGATTTGGTTTTATTTCTCATTATCTTACTCTGATTTGATTGGTAATAAATTAAATGCATTTTCCCCAAATCAAGTCTGTTTGCCCCTGATGGTAATTAGTGAGTGATCTCTCCCTGCCATTATGTCAACCCATGAGCCTTTCATTGGATTTTCTTTCCCCCATCCAGCTCAGGAGGGGGAGTGATAGAGCAGCTTTGGTGGGCCCCTGGCATCCAGCCAGGGTCAACCCACCACACCTAATAAGCAACAGACTTAGCTGAAAGAAAAGGTTAGGGCCACCCAAACACGAGTAAGGAAGGGGGTAGAAAGAGAGAAACAAGGTAATGGTTTCTTTTTGTAGGCTGTTGTGTTCCTTCATAGGCCCACAGAAACACAGCTTGAGTTAACAAAGGGCAGGGGGAATTTTACCTCCTACAGAAACAATGTGTTAGCTGAAAAGGTACAGGGCATGATAGTTGGTCTAGTAGAGATTAATTTTCATCTTCAAATAAGCAAAGTAACGCTTATTTTAATGATGAACAATGACCATGTTATATCCCAAACAAACAAAAAAAATTATCAGAGAGAAATATTAAATCTGTCTGGCCTCTCGGGAAAATTTCAGATATAAGATTGCACACAAAAATTCACTTCTTCCCCTGAAAAATCAGTTCTAAGTAAGACTTTTCTTTAGATTAAGGCAAAACATATTACAAACTACCAAAATCTCAGGGACTCCTTCATCCTGCATGTTCTTACCCCTTCATTGCATTCATGCTTGTTTAGCTGGTTCAGTAACTGATCTAACTGAAAAGTTATCATGCAAAAGAAAGAAAAGATTGTCTGGGCAAAAAAAAACTGAAACAAACCCCAAAACCTCTTCCTCCAAGCATAACTGTTAGTTACTAATCAGGTAATCACCTAATAAGGTTAATAAAGGCAAGAGAGAGATTGACTCCAGAACTGTGGAGAAGCAATTTTATACCCCATTGTACCTTACTCCAACTTGTATTTTAAACCAATTGATTGGCCTGGTGATAAATACAGTTCCTGTCTGACTGGAATGATTACAAGGAACAACAACATCCATATAGAAAACCCTAATATATAAACAAGTACATCTCTCTAGTACAATACAAGTCACACTGGACCTTACCCCTAATGTCCCTACTGGCAGCAGTGCATTGTTATTTGTACATGTTTTTCAGACATGTCTTATTCTAATAGTGTTTACAAGTAACTCTAGTTAGGAAGCTAGTTTACAAATAAGTAAAACTATTTTGCAAAAGAATGAATCTCAGTAATGAAATACTATATTTATATAATCCATTTTTCATTTAAAGAAACTGATTTTGTAGCAGTTAAAAGGTAGACAGATACAGGGGAATAGATACTGTAATCACTCATTCATTTTTAATAAATATTTCAGTTACAATATTGAAAAATATATTATATTTTTTTTGGTTGGCATTTTAATTGTAATTGATTGATTTTATTTCTGCAGATCACAAGCTCATTGCATTTACTTCTACAAAGTCCCACATGGATGCATCAGTATGTTTTTACTTCCATTTGTTTTATTGTTTCCTTCTTTCACAACATGGAGGTACATAAGAGGAGTAAAACAAGGAGAAGGCAGCTGGCTGGTGATGAAGAATCCAGAGAACTAAGAACAGAGCAGGGACAGGAAAAAAGGTAGCCAGAATGTGAAATGGAGAAACAATGTGGTTTCATAACAATAACAATAATAATAATAATAATAGCACATTGAAAGAAGACACAGAATAAAGTTTTGGGAAAAAATACAGATGAGCCTAAGAAAAAACATTTGTATTTCATGACAGATTTCTAACATTCTAACAGATGTTTTTGTTCTGTAGTGGTATGAGTGTGCAAAAAAAGTTGTGGAGTTTTTTCTGTCCTGTCCCCCCCCGGCCGCCAAAAGCACAAGAGCAATCTAAGTGAGAAAAGAGCAATTGACCTGCACATTATGGCACTTGCCTGGCAGAAAGATTATGGTGTTCAAATCTTACCAGCTGGGCTGGTTCTTAAAATGGGTGGCAGATGCTCTCTGTTAACCCCCGCTCCCTTTTCTCCATCCTTTCCATTTCTGGAGGAAAGAAAAACTCCTGGAAGGAGAAATAGTCCTGATTTAGCCAAACCAGGACATCTATCCAGTTACAAAGGGACGATCTATGGAAATACTGTACTAGGGTATAGGACAAACCTCTTTGCAAATGCTTTCCTTTTTTCCCTTTGGAGCAGTAATTATTAAATAGCTTTACCTAAAGCTGAAACTCAAAAGAGCTGGCAGTTTAATAAAACACTCAGAGAATTCCTGTGAGAGTTTCAGATTTCACTATGCTGTGCTAGTTTTCCTTACTGCCCGCCTTCTTTCTTCCTGCCTCTCCCGCCCCTTTCCTTTGTCTCTCTGAGAAACATTCCCTATTCTTACTTCATTAAAACTGGCAAGTTGTTAATAGTAATTTCTTTTGATGAAACTAGTTTTTCAATGTAAAAAAAGAATTACTTGGAAATGTTTTCGTGGAATCATAGAATCATAGAATGCTTTGAGTTGGAAGGGACCTTTAAGGGTCATTTAGTCCAACGCCCCTGCAATGACCAGGGACATCTTAAACTATATCAGGTTGCTCAGAGCCCTGTTCAGCCTGACCTTGAATGTTTCCAGGGATGGGGCATCTACCACCTCTCTGGGCAACCTGTTCCAGTATTTCACCAACCTCATTGTGAAAAATTTCTTTCTTGTATCTAGTTTAAATCTACCTTCCTTTAGTTTAAACCCATTATTCCTTGTCCTGTCGCAACAGGCCTTGCTAAATAAGTCTGTCCTGATCTTGTAAGTCCCCTTTAAGTACCAGAAGGTTGCTTTAAGGTCTCCCTAGAGCCTTCTCTTCTCCAGGCTGGCCAACCCCAACTCTCTCAGCCTGTCCTCATAGGAGAAGTGCTCCAGCCCTCTGATTGTCTTCGCAGCCCTCCTCTGGACTCACTCCAAAAGGTCCATGTCCTTCTTCTGCTGGGGACTCCAGAGCTGGACGCAGTACTGCAGGTGAAGTCTCACCAGGGCAGAGTAGAGCAACAGAATCACCTCCCTCTACCTGCTGGACATGCTTCTTTTGATGCAGCGCAGGACATTGTTGGCTTTCTGAGCTGCGATCGCACATTGCCAGCTCATGCCCAGCTTTTCATGTACCAGTACCCCCAAGTCCTTCTCCACAGGGCTGTTCTTGATCACATCATCCGCCAGCCTGTATCGATATCTGGAGTTGCCCCGACCCAGGTGGAGGACCTTGCACTTGACCTTGTTGAAGCTCATGAGGTTCACACAGACCCACTTCTCAAGCTTGTCCAGATCCCTCTGGATGGCATCCCATCCCTCAGATTTGTCAACTGCACCACTCAGCTTGGTATCATCTGTAAACTTGCTGAGGGTGCACTTGATCCCACTGTTTATGTCATTGATGAAGATATTAAACAGCACTGGTCCCAATATGGACCCCTGAGGGACATCACTTGTCACCAGTCTCCATCTGGACATCGAGCTGTTGACCACTACCTTATGGATGATAACATCCAACCAATTGGTTATCCAGTGAATAGTCCACTCATGAAATCTGTATCTCTCCAATTTAGAGAGAAGGATGCTGTGAGGACTGTGTCAGAAGTCCAGATAGATGACATTCGTAGCTCTTCCCTTATCCACTGATGCAGTCACTCTATCATAGAAGGCCCGTAGGTTGGTCTGTTGACCACTACCTTATGGATGATAACATCCAACCAATTGGTTATCCAGTGAATAGTCCACTCATGAAATCTGTATCTCTCCAATTTAGAGAGAAGGATGCTGTGAGGACTGTGTCAGAAGTCCAGATAGATGACATTCGTAGCTCTTCCCTTATCCACTGATGCAGTCACTCTATCATAGAAGGCCCGTAGGTTGGTCCAGCAGGACTTGCCCTTGCTGAAGCCATGCTGGCTGTCTCAAATCACCTCCCTGTCCTCCATGAGTCTTAGCATAGCTTCTAGAAGGATCTATTCCATGATCTTCCCAGGCGCAGAGGTGAGGCTGACTGGTCGGTAGTTCCCAGGATCCTGCTTTCTACCCTTTTTAAAAATAAGTGCAATGTTTCCTTTTTTCCAGTCACCATGGACTTCACCTGACTGCCATGACTTTTCAAATATTATGGAGAGTGGCCTGGCCACTGCATCAGCTAATTCCCCCAGGACTCTGGGATGCATCTCATCAGGACCCATAGACTTATGTATGTTCAGGTTCCTCAGGTGGTCTCAAACCTCATCTTCACTTACAGTGGGAGGAGCTTTGTCCCCCTGGTCCCCATCATGTGGTCCATTGACTCAGGAGGTGTGAGGAGCGAGGTTGCCAGTGAAGACCGAGGCAAAAAAGTTAAGTACCTCAGCCTTCTCCTCGACTGTTGTTACCAGCTTCCCAGTTTTGCTCATCAGAGGGGGTATGCTTTCTTTAACCTTTCTTTTCTGGTTGACTTACCTAAAGAAACTCTTCTTATTATTCTTTGCCTCTCTCTCCAAGTTCAGCTCCAGCCACACCTTGGTCTTCCTGACCCCATCCCTACAGAACCAGCCAGTGTCCTTGTACTCTTCCCGGGATACCTGCTTCCACTGCCTGTGCATTTCCTTCTTGCCCTTTAGTTTGACCAGCAGCTCATGACTCAGCCATGCTGGTCTTTTCCCTTCCTTGCCTGTTTTCTTACCCCGGGGGATCGAGAGCTCTTGTGCTATATAGAAAGCATCCTTAAATGTCTGCCAGCTCTGTTCTGCTCCCTTGTCCCTGAGGGCAGTTTCCCAGGGGCTCTTATTGACTAACTCCTTGAAGAGCTGGAAGTTTGCTTTCCTGAAATTCAGGGTCCTGACTATGCTCCTCACCTGCCCCTTATCCCTCAGGATTGTGAACTCCACCAGTGCGTGACCACTTCAGTCCATGCTGCCTCCAATCTTCACATCATAATTAGCTCATTTGCATTGGTGACCATCAAGTCCAGTATCACATCCGCTTCTGGTAGGGCTGTCTATTACCTGGCTTGAGAAGTTATCCTCTATGTACTCCAGGAGTCTCCTGGATCACCTACAGCTCACTGTGCTACTTTCCCAGCAGATGTTGGGGTGATTGAAATCTCCCAGCAGGACAAGAGCCTGCAAGCGCAAAGCTTCTTGTAGTTGAAGAAAAAAGGCCTCATCAATAGGCTCCCCCTGATCGGGCAGCCTGTAGTAGATGCTAACCACAAGGTTCCCTCTGTTGCCTTGGTCTCTGATTCTTACCCACAAACTTTTCACGTGCTCATGGCTATTCTTCAGAGACAGCTCTTCACATTCTATCAATTTCTTGACTTAGAGGGCAACCCCTCTGCCCTTCCTTCTGCGTCTGTCCCTTCTGAACAGCCTGTAGCCATCAACAGCCGCACTCCAGTCATGGAACTCATCCCACCAAGTTTCAGCAATGGCAACTAGGTTGTAACTTTCTAGCATCACGGTAGCTTCCAGTTCCTCCTGTTTGTTGCCCATGTTGTGTGCATTGGTGTGGAGGTACTTCACCTTCTAGGAGGAACAACGCTTTGTTCTCTTGAGGAATTTCATCGATGTTTCCCTGTTGGCTCCTGTTACCTCAGGAGTCCCCTGCTCATCCCTATAAGATTTTGATTGTGCTGCAGTGTCTCCAGCACACCTCAGATCAACAGGCTGAGGGCCTTCACTAGCATCCCATCCTTCTAACCATAGCATGTCATCCCATGGCTTGTCACTGGCAAGCCTGATACTATGCCCCTCCCTCTTCAAATCGAGTTTAAAGCCTTGTCAATAAGCCCTGCATGCTCCTGAGCAAAGACTCTCTTCCCCCTTTGAGAGAGGTGAAGCCCACTGGATGCCAGCAAGCCTACTGCCATGTAGGCCATCCCATTGCCGAAAAACCTGAAATTCTGATGGTGACACTAGCCACGAAGCAACATATTAATAGACTGGATCCATCTGTTCCTTCCAATGTTCCTGCCCGCAACTGGAAGGAGGAAGGAAAAAAATAACCTCTGCCTTCGATTCCCTCACCAACCGTCCAAAGGCCCTGAGGTCTCTTTTGATTGCCCTTGGACTATGGGTTGCAGCTTCCTCTCCACCTGCATGGAAGATCAGTAATGGATAATAGTCCAAGGGCCGTACTAAGCTGGGAAGTTACCTGGCGATGTCCTTAACCCTGGCCCCAAGGAGGCAGCATACTTCCCTCTGAGGGGGGTTTGCCCAGCATATTGGACCCTCTGTTCCCCTCAGAAGGGAGTAACCTACAACAATAACCCTTCTTTTCTTCCTCATGGAGGTGGTCTTGATATGGGGGGTAGGCCTTTCTAATGTGGGGACAACTCTGGTGTAGAAGGACTATCATCCACATCCTCCATTGACTGGCCTTCCACTTCCAGAGCCTCATACTGGTTGTACAGAGGCACCTGGGAGGGTGTGGTGGGCAAGGAGGGAGTTCGCGTGCCACTCCAAGCATCGACTTGCCTCCCTTTACTCCTTTCCTTTAGGCTGTGGCCTTCAGCCTGGCAGGGGGAGGATACAGGGTCCCCTTGGTCTTGGGTATTTCATATTTGGTGCTTCTGTTTCTGTCTTAGGGAGAACAGAGCTTGGCTCCACCAATCAATCTCTTGCTCAGCTTTCCTGATGCTCCTTAGCCTTTCTACTTCATCTTTCAGCTCTGCCAACACGCTGAGCAGGTCATCCACTTGGTCACACCTCACACAGCTGTTCTCACTACTGCCACGCGTTACCAGTGAAAAGCTCTGGCACTCCCTGCAGCCTGAGACCTGGACAGCTGCATGTTCTTGTGGGAGTGCAGTCTGGATTGCCACATCCATTATGGTGATTGTGGAGAACACAGCCTTCCGCCATGTGGGGGACCACAGCTGAGCTCCTTCTGAGAGGGTGATGACCACCAGTTGAACTTACCTCTTGAGCTGGCAGAGCTTCAGCGCCCTCCTTGCATGCCCTGCCTGTGCCAACTGCTGCGCCATACCTGCTTGCCCATCCTGTTTGCCATGTTCCTTGTCGCTCATGCTCCCTAGGGGCCATTTAAGTCTCCCGTGGTTGCTCCTGGTGTTGCTCCTGGCAATGCCCCCAGCATGTCAGCCTCGCTTGCAAGAGCTGGTAGCTCCTGGCGTGTTGCTCTGCACGTCTGCGGGCTTCCTGAGCGCTGGGAACTGCCCCTTTCCTCCTCAATTCGCGCTTAGCCACAGAACTTATCGTTGCCACTGCTATGCTCCTCGCTGACTGAGCAGGTTTTGGCTAACCTTCTTCAGATTTTGACTGAGATGTTTTGACTAACCTCTTCTGAGGCAGTGGATTCACAAAACAGGGTGAACCAAACTAACAGCCCAGTGCTGCTGAAAAAAGGAAGGCTCAAGCGATCCAGGGCCATCATGACAATTCTGGTATACGAAGGCTCCCTGAGGGCCACAGATCCTGGAGTCCCCGCTGCTGCTTGGTGACACTGGTCTTCTTGTGAGGTTCACAAATACGGTCAACAGCGACCACGAATGTCAGTTTTGGTTACCTGATTGCAAGAAGTAACAGGAATTATTTGTTGTGGGACCAACGTATTTTCAAAAGGGAGTTTCTTTGTGTATTGTCAACTGGTATTGCTGGTTTATGACATCTGGAAGCTTTTGGTTGTGCTACTGATAGGATTCAAACATTGGAAAACAGGCTCAGCTCCCACTAACTGGAATGTCTGTCTTTTTCATCCAGCTCTATCACTATTTTCAGAGCCTGTAACACTTATGCACAGAACAATCCCCTGAGATTATCTGAATCCTGAAAATGAGCTCTCATGAAATGTGCATACTTTATAATTCTCTGTTTGCAAGAAATAAGGACAGAAGGGAATAACGATCCTCCTGTCTTTCAGAAGTGGTAGGATACGAATATTTATACACACATACAGTGTCTGAAATACTCACCTGAGTGGAACTGAAATATTAAACATAACCAATTCTCTGCTTTCCTTATGCCTGGAACAAATTTGCGTATTCCGTGCATAGTTCCAAACAAATCTTCAAATGGTGATGCACTTTGCATATCTTGTACCAACCTAATATTCTAGTCACCTTCACAGAACTCCTTACTTTATTCTGCCTAATGCTAGCAAATATTAGAAGTGCATAACTAACACTGAACATGAAATGTAGTACCTTTCTGAAAGATTAATTTAAGTGTGTTGATATCTCACTATGTTCCATCTTCATTGAAAGCTGACTGATTCAGTTGAAAAGTGTCAGACGTTACTCAGAGTGCTTTCAACCTGACATTTTCTTGACAATGAAAATTTGTAAGACTTGTACCAGGAAAAGAAAGGACTGGGAGAAGAGCTAGCCAGCAGAAGTTCAGATGCTTTCCTTAGTGGCACCAGCTGAATGTTTCTTAAAAAAAAAATAAAATAGTGGGATAGGAAAATTTTAGATCTACCAGAACAATTGTTCTGTTTCAGAAAGTTATCATGGAATAATCTGAAATTAGATGTCCATTTAGAGTCACTAAGTTTTTTTGCCAAAGATGGACTGAAGGAAACATTCATCGGTGAATTACATGGTGTAAATTTGGACTATTTCCAATATAAATATAAAAAAGAAGTACTGTTTCACTTTGATTATACAACTCAGTTTTTACAATGCTATGGAAGAATTTCACAGAGACAATAAAAGAAAAATATATTAAATTATATTATGTTTATAGATGTATTTTATTTTTATTATAAATATATGTAGGTATACATACACAGATCTATTAAAAAACCTAGAATACACAAGGAAACCTTTAAGAAAGGGAAGAGGGGGGAGGGAGATCTGTAACATGGATGATTTGTTAATATTATTTTTTTTAAATAATTTTTTGCATAGAAATCATGACCTAGTTTGGGCTGTTCTACATATAAACTCTTCAGAGACAAAGTGTCATATCTACAGCTGAGTATTAATGCATGTTCTAATTTTATTTCCTATCTTAATTTCATTTGGTTTTAAAATGGTATTAAGTAAACTAGAATTCACAATTTAACAATAAAGTGAACATAAAATAACATTATTTAAGGCTGTTTAGCATACTAATAAGACTATCAGTGCAACAGAATAAACATGAGAGAGTTAAAGAGGATTATTTTCAGTTTGTAATGTTTCTAAATAGGAAAGGATTCATTCCTGGACACTTAATGATTTTCTTTTCCTGTATGGTCTATTAGTATTGCAAAATTTCTGAGACAGATGAAAAATTATGCATGTTAGTTCCACAGCACATCTCAGAGGAGCAGGTTTCTCATTATTTTACCAAAATGATTTCTTGCCTATCAGCCAATTCTTTGCTTATGTATATAGTGTCCCACCATCTCACTTTACCTTTAATTGTACTCATGGGAGAGCATTAGTGTCACTAAGTTTAATAAGGGACCTCTGATACTCTCTAGTCACCTTTCCTTCTGCCAGTGCTTCCTCTGTTTTTCAGTTAGGCAGGATAAAATCAGTTTAATTGAGATTAGTAATCTAAACATATAGCAAAATCAAATTAGCGTAACGTAGAAGTACAAGCATGCAGCTAAGTTGTTGTAGTGCACGGGTTAGACACAGTCTAAGTAGCAAGTAATAACGTAGTTTTCTGAATTATCCCTTTTCTATACAGAATTTTGTTGGCTCTTCCCTGCAAAGCTATTTTCAGTTTGGAGAAGAAACGAACATGGACTGAGGTGTTATCTTACAGTAAACCATTTTCTTATAAACTCCAGTCCTTTTTGTTTAAATAAATTAAGACGAACTACATGGATGAAAGACCATGAATCTTCCAACACTCAGAACTGCAGTAGGTGACTCTTACATACCTTGCCATTATAATGGAAGCAATAAACCTGAATTTAATACCATGGCTTCCTTGATAAAAAAAAAAACAAAACAAAACAAAACAAAAACAACAACAACAACAAAAAAAACCAAAAACCAAACCTTAGAACTGTTGCATATCAGAGAATTAGACTCACTACAATATTTTTAGCTTACTGACAGCAGAAAGTAGGATACAAAGAAGTGCAGCAGAAAAGAAGAAACTTTTTCCTTAACTGCAGAAAGGTATTTCTGCCTCTGTAAGTTCACACCTCCCATCTTTCTCCTGAAGCTAGAGCTTATACACCTACAAACCAGTGTAATGATTGATCAAGACTCTTTTCAAAATAACAGACTCCTGGAAAATCTTCTTACTCTGGTTGAGGGGTAGAGCCTGTCAGAGATGTGAGCTCATCTTCCCCATTCTTGGGAATTTGCCGCCCTGGATTAGGGCTAATTTAGAAAGAGCACAGGTAGTGACCATGAATAGAGCTGTTCTTAAGAAATCAAGAAGACTCACTGAGAGCTATCCCACCTTCTCTCAGCATCTGCTTTTTAAGCTAAGGCTCTTGGCTTCGCCCTCTGCCTGCACTACATTTTCAGCTGCATCACAGCCAGTCTTGTCCCTGACTACACACCTTATTGAACCAGACCCTGATCTGTAAACTGAGGACCTCATCACTATGGACTTGCCAGCTCATCATTGGACTGTAGTTGACCTTGGTTACTGTTTCTAGACCTGATTCTGACTTGCTGACTCAACTTTCTGGCTTGACCTTAGATCTATCTTTTCACTGTGAACTTTTCGGATTATCGGGACTCTCAGCTGAGGTTGGCTACCATTACGACTGCTGGCCTGCCTGCCTCTCTCAGGTCCTCTAGGATGGAGCCCTTGCTGGAGAGGCCACTGCCTCTGATGATGATGTTATCATGCTTGACTCCTGGCTCACCTTCCCTTAGGGAGCTTGCTGTTGCCAACAGAGACTATACTCTATTTGAGAATATCCACATTTAAAAAAAAATAAATTAAAAAAAAATACCACCCACCCAAACCCCTGTAAAGCAACTTATGAATCAAGCTATAAAACTCTTTTGGAACAAGTTTGTTTCAGTGTATTTTTCAAGATGGTTTAAATTGAGATGCTCCTTTTTCAAATTAAAACCTCAAGCCATAGAGACAATAGATTGATCTTATTTTTAGCACTGCTTTAGTCCAGTATTGTGTTAGTATTTCCTTGAAAATAGTTTATCTCTGATCCAAAGCTCATAAAGTTTTAAGGTTCTAAATGTTGCTCTTCACAATCTACTGAGGCATTAGGTCTAATCTTACACATTGGGTGACTGCCCTTCCAGGTGAAGGATATGGAAAACCATGCTAAAAGGTGGAGAAAGCTTAAAGTCTTTAAAGAAAATATCTTTCTTTCATATATATATTTTCAGTGATGTATGCATTTGAACTGCTTACGCAATTCCATAAATTTAAGACTGATGGAATGAAATATCTTCTGGAATTCTTCTCAGATGGAAAAGTGATTAAGAACTCTTATTAAGCAATCTCCTATACAAAATAGTAACTCCTCTGTAGTGTACATGTGGAAACTGGAATTTGGAAATTTGGAACTGGAAATTCAATTGAGTATAAAACTGGAATACAATATTTTCATTTTCATTAATTTCTAGACAGAATGGTATCTCCCAAGGTCAATATTAGCATTAGCTACTGGAAGTATTGAACAATTATCTACATTCAAAACAGCAGTTTCACTGATGCCTTGAAAATAGTCAGCGAACAATGTATTATTTCTCTTTCAGCTGTAAAATAACAAATTTCTCTCAGAAACATAGCAATTCTGTGGCTCAAGGCATCGCTGACCTTTGAGATAAAAACTGGACATTTTGACTAATCTTAAATTGCTTTCTCAACAAGACACTACTAAATATTAAGATGTGAGGAGCTATGACTTAAGCTTTAAGAAAGAAAATATGTACAGCCTTTGCTGACACAATCAGATGATCCACATGAATTATTACAATAGCATGACATATTTCTGACATACCTCTGCAAGTCATCTTGCTGTTTCATGTAACCTCGTACTCTTTACTGACAAAAAGCCATCAAAGCTTTCTGCTTATGAATTATGATAGTATTATTTTCTGATCTTTTCTAATTTACCTGCTTACTTACTTCAGACAGTCAGGACAAACTGAAAACCTGTAAAAACTACAGTAAACTCCAGTGCCTACTGTTACCCTTACTAACCCAATAAAAATGCTTGTTCTACGCACACAAATCAAAAGCCTTTTTAGGGTGTGTACTCTGGCCTTATGATAGAATGTTTCTGTCACAGACACTGTCACAGTTGCCATCTACCTTCAAGGTGTAACTTGACAAAACTAAAAACTGCACAGGCAATACTTAGGTTCAATATTAGACCATAATAGAATCATAGAATCATTTGGGCT